>NC_090752.1:27248519-27263519 GCF_036898095.1 Palaemon carinicauda
TTAAATTTTGGGGTACAAACTGGCATAGAAAGACCACAAAGAGACGTGAGTGGAAGGACATATCTGAGGCTTTTGCTCTGCAGTAGACTAGTAACGGCTGATGATGATATGTATAAATAGTTTTGGTCTAAATCTCTATTACAAGATATATTCCGACAATGTAATCAGTTTATTTGTAGTCAAGGTGGTATGAATTATTATGCGATTTTGACAATATATATCTATATATATATATATATATATATATATATATATATATATATATATATATATATATATATATATATATATATATATATATATATATATATATATATATATATATATATATATATATATATATATAGATAGATAGATAGATAGATAGATAGATAGATAAGCCTACAAATATCATTAAAAGTATTTTGCTAAGTAATGAAGTAATTTCAGACATGCTGTGTCGTAGGGAAACTTTTACTGAATAAACTCAGGCGAAGTTTTTACGGCAGTCTGTAAATTCTAATGAAGTCAAAGGCTTTTGTTTCGCCAACTTATGGAAACCGAACTTACCGACTTCCCAGCAGTTTTGAATGACTCATAACATAACTTATAATGAACCGACATAAAAGATACGAACGAAAAATTTTTGTTTAGTATAATTTTGGTCAATGGGTGTTTTTAAAGGCTTCTTTGGAGCCTTAATTTTTCTATCGGTGTATTCCAATTACCTGACGTGCTGTATTGGCATTATGACGATATGGCAACTTCTAATATATCGATATTTTTTGTTTAATTAATTTCTTTATTGGTATCTTATACGGGAAATTCGAATAGATCGTCGTCATTGGTGAATAATGAACAGGATATCAAGCAATGATGGAAATGAAAGTTCAGACTTCTCAATTCACTGTTCATAAGTTGATGAATACGGCGCTAATTATGCGTAGGTAAAAACATGTTTTGTCTACTCGCTTTGTTGATGTCATCGTGGTTACAGAAGAGGCAACTTGCATTTGGATTATCTACCACCCATACACAACACCCAAAACCGAGTCAAAGACAAAATTAACTATACGCCAATTCAGATGAAAGCTTAACTGTAAGCGTGCTCGTAATCTTCTTAAAAAAATAAAATGAAATGATGAATAATGTCTTTCCAAAATTCATAATGTCCAATTATCTAAACGATATACTGCAAGGTATTCGAAAAAAATACTGATATTGATATAGGAAACTCGGATCGTGCGTTGAAGAAAGCGTTGAACAAAATGGCGATGGCTCTCTTTCCGAAGTCGCGTTGGAGACTCCCCCGTGTAACTAGGACTTCATTATCTGGTTTCTTGAGTGTTATCTTTGGAAATGAATGATAAACCCAACTGATTAAATTCCCAAGGAATGTCAAATTAATTAGGACAAATCGGGCGTTATCAGCAATTATCTGTTGAAGAGACTTAATCCATCACTGACACTAGAATTCGTCAACGAATCCTTACTGCTGGATCCCAGGAACATATACAAAGGCCTTCATTGATTTAATAATAATAATAATAATAATAATAATGATAATAATAATAATAATAATAATAATAACATTCCCCATATCCTGACAAATCTATTCCACTTCTGTTAACCTAAACAGTGAATTAACATACGGGCTCTGTGTTTTACTGTGGTTGAGCACAGAGCCAATAGTTAACAATTTGGACTAAGGACCTCTTACACCCCCAAACAACACACCCTGACAACCCCCTCCCCCCGCTCAAAAAATATATAAAGGATGACATGGATCAGAAGGTTGACCATTTTAAGAAGCCTCCGCAATAAAGTTTGACAAAAAAATCTTTGAAAATACCTTTTACTGAAAATAATTGAAAAAGATGTTATCATATACCCACTTTAAGATAAGTATTTAGCCCTATTTGTAAGCATGATATCTACCTTTATACAAAGATAATCATATTTGGCACATTTCTGACTTAAGAATTGTCAAATTTACATGCGAAACACATCAAAGAAAAGAGAGAGAGAGAGAGAGAGAGAGAGAGAGAGAGAGAGAGAGAGAGAGAGAGAGAGAGAGAGAGAGAGAGAGCTAGTTTTTGATGATTATTTAGATGGGTACCTGAAGAAGAAATCTATCGGAGATATTGCTTCACTAATTTTTTCCTTATGTTGATGAGATATGTTAACGTATCTTTTACGAAATAAAGCAACAATACTTGAACGATTTAGATTAAAACAAAAATTTAAAGATATTTTTCATCTATTAAAAATGTTGATGTCTGCGAACATTCGATGTTTTAACAACAGTTGAATAAAACTCCATTAGTTACTGGTCAAATAGTGATATATTTTTGGAATGACGGTGCTACCCCATGACTTTCTCTATCTTTTTATAGTGCACCACATACGATTAAAAGGTCTTAGTACAAGTAGTATATTTTGGAACTTATACGAAACGAACCTAAAATAACTATCTCCAGCGAGTTCGATCTTTGATTAAGCAAGGTCCACAATGAGGTTTTCAACTATTGTGAATATTCTATTCGATTTGGACAGACATCAACTCGAAGGGCATTCTATTCGCCGTGACACTAGGGATTAAGCGGAAAACGACTCATTCGGTAGAGGATCAAGAATAATTTCTAAAGCAAACATCACAATAAGCTATTGAAGTGTTTGCTATTTCCAGCCTTAATCCCTGAACGATTATGACAACGATATTGCATGGTGCTCAATTATCGGTAGGAAGTCTTGGTAACGCGCCTGCGCTGCGTAGTCAGGTCAACCAGGTATGCAAGTGTATAAGAATGAGTCGCTCTTGTTGACTTCCTGCTTATGGCAGTCCTCGCCTTCGTTGTCTCAGCACGTTTAGTGTGCTTTGAGGTGTGTGTGCGGTAGGGGACGCTTCATACAGCTCTCGGACCGGACTCGGCGTGCTGTCACCCAGCGTTAGACCCGGCAAAAACACTGTGTTGCTGTTTCATGTCTCTTGGCTCTTCTAAGCTGAACCTTCGATCTTTTAAATAAGAATAGCAAGTCTAGAGACGGAAGAACTCGAATGCATTTCTTAAATTATTGAGAAGGTTAAGACCTGTGAGATGAAGTTTTAGTGGTGATGTATACTTTAATCCCGGGTATATAGAACTGGAAATCTGATTAATCTAGAATAATTCTTTATAAAGTTCACGAAACATACGACGGAAACAGTCCAAAGGTAAGGAATCTAGAAGGAAACCTTTGTTTTTGCTTTTAGATAAATGATTTTTTTTTTTGTCTCTAAATCTTAAATCAGTTATATGCTTCTATCCTTCGAAGTAGAATGCATAGTCCGTCACCTAGAAATATAAGTATTCTTCATATCTCATGGCTTCTCTGAAGTTTGAACTGATTTCTTGTTTCTTATCACTAAGACAAGAAATTATAGTATTTATTAATTCTCGTGATTTTCATTACAAAATATATATGTCATTTTAGCGTTTGTACTAAAAATTTAAAAGTAATTCACATCTTGTGGTTTGATTTTCAAACAGAAATTTTCTAGTCTTTTATGCTTAAAAATTCAATGAAACCAAAATATAACGTTAAAATCAATCTTCACGACATACAGTATATCTGTAATATATATATATATATATATATATATATATATATATATATATATATATATATATATATATGCAGGCATTATTTCCGCTCAGAGCATAGGTTCGAATACTTGCTCATCAGAAGCATTTATCTTAGATAAATTTCCAGTGGATATACATTCTCTTAAGGTAGAAGTTGATAATAAAATGTCACTGTGGATGATATATATATATATATATATATATATATATATATATATATATATATATATATATATATATATATATACCAATATATAAATAGAATATTTATAATATACAGTATGATGAAATAATCTTATCTTTAAATCATGTGATCAAATACCCAACGGGAAATGTTTTTATGATGAGTACCTCTCACTGGATAAGGATTCGAACCCTAGTATCCAGTATAAATAAAGGTAAATGATACAGTCTATCTTTATATATAATCAGAGGTAATCATCTACTTTTATGTGTACTCGGTGTTATCCATCTACCTTTGTTTCTATTAGGTGTTTAGGCTCGAATCCTTATTTGAAAAGAAGTTTTTATCATAAATAGAATTTCCCTATGGGTTTATGATACCAAAACAAAGTGAATTTATCAAAAGGTATTTGTTGCTTTTAAAAACACATACACACGTATATATATATATATATATATATATATATATATATATATATATATATATAAATATATATATATATATATATATATATATATATATATATATATATATATGTGTGTGTGTGTGTGTGTGTGTTAAAAAATTGTACCCACATTGCATGTTTACTGCCCAGCCCCGGAGAAACAAAGACCAAGGAAAATGAAGAAAGAAAGTTTGAAGATATGGACGTAAAAGAAACATACCAGGAAATGAATTCCTAAAATTAGAAAGAGTATCACAATTCATCTAATGGAAAGAGTGGAGGTCCTCTTACATCTACAAATAGGAAGAGAAAAATATATTGGAAGAAAGATAATTCTTCTCCCATTGCTATTACGTATCTACATTTCAAATGACAAACGGAGTAAGACAGGAGAGGGTAAATGTGATACAGTACCAAATTAAATTATAAGTGACAGTTATGAAAGATGGTATTGGAGTGTTAGAAGTCGTTTCACCTTCTATTATCGGAAATATGAAAAAATACGTTCCAGTCTCTCTCTCTCTCTCTCTCTCTCTCTCTCTCTCTCTCTCTCTCTCTCTCTCTCTCTCTCTCTCTATGATTAGCATTATATCAAAATATAGCTTGAAGTATGATATAAATATTCAGGATCCTATCAAACTAACGCAATGAGCGTTGAAAATAACGAAGAGAGTTTGTGCACAGAATCAGCCGTTTACAATGACTGCATTAAAAACTATTTTCATTTTATGAACATACAATTAGGTGCAGAATTTTCCCAACCACTCCAAGGAATTATTGTTAAAGTTCGCAACGAACGAAACCATAAAGTGAAACTCGCTCAAAAGGATCGTGGAAACAAAAGGAAAAAGTGAATAACCTGAATCAAACTTTAATTTCGGAGGAAAACAGAAAAGAGTCTCGAAAAGATTTAATCTTCGGTTGAGATAAAGTTGGAGGTCGCTCATGTTATGACATACCTGATCAAAGAAGAGCTTCCCACTACACCCCCACAAAAAGATAAGGTTTATTAGTGTTTTGCCTTAAAACACTATGATAATTATTTCATTTTTGGCAATTTTATCGCGGAGTATTTTAAGTGATTTCCAATGTGATAAAACGCAGGATACTGTATTTAATGTCCTAATCTTTGTTAGAGTACAATCTATTGAATTATCTTATCTTTACTGAAGCACAATCATATATATATATATATATATATATATATATATATATATATATATATATATTTACATATGTACACACACATATATATATGTGCACTTATTGAACGTTTCGTCTTTCCTTTGAACAATATATATAACGTTTATATCTTTGTTGCAGTGAAGTCTATTGAAAGTTTTCGTCTTTATTACAACTCAGAACACTGAACGTTTTCATGGTGGCCTTGACGAGTGCCCAATGATGAAAACTATTTCTGTTACGTCAACGTTTACACCGGATGTCTTGACTCTTAAATCCAGGTCAACCAGGAAGTTTTTTTTTTTTTTTTTTTTATCTATTGAAAGAGGACATTTCAATATTCCACATCATGCTATTTTTTTTTCAACATAAATCCACTGCTTTTAATATTTATTTTAGTCATCCTGCAGTTTCTCATCATTCTGGAATTTATTTTTCAAAGATTAAAGAAGTCAAGACGAGTTAAACTCGAGGAGGAGATTGATGAGCTGCCTCTTAACGAAATGAAGGCTTTACGAGTTGAAAACAAAGAGGCAGAAAGAGATCTCCAAAGCTCGGCATCAGAAGAGGGGAAAATGTCACTGAATTGTGTAACCATAGTTGAGGCGTCAGGTTTCTTCAAGGCCAACGAAGTATCAAATATGAAAGGATACTTGCAGGTCTTTACGAATTAACTGGAAAACCAAATACAGGTGCTCTGCTGTCTTTTGTAACTCATTTACTAATTTCTGACACCAGCATTCCTTCATAGTAGTCACAAATTTCTTGCAACAACTTTCCTTCATAGTAGTCAATAATTTCTTGCACCAACATCCTTTCGTAGTTTTCAATAATTTCTTGCACCATTTTTTCCTTCGTAGTAGACACTAATTTCTTGCACTAACCTTCCTTCGGAGTATTCAATACATAATTGCTTGTACTTAACTTCCCTCATAGAGTCAATAATTTCTTGCACTAACCTTCCTTCATAGTATTCAATAATTTCTTGCACCAACTTCCCTTCATAGTTTTCAATAAGTCTTACACCAACTTTGCTTCACAGTAGACACCAATTTCTTGCACTAACCTTCCTTCATAGAATTCAATAATTTCTTGCACCAATTTTCCTTCATAGCAGTCACTAATTTCTTGCACTAACCTTCCTTCATAGTATTCAATAATTTTTTGCACTAACATTCCTTCATAGGATTTAATAATTTCTTGCATTAACCTTCCTTCACAGAATTCAATAATTTCCTCCACCAACTTTCCATCATAGTAGTCATTAATTTTTTACAGTAACCTTCCTTCATTGTATTCAATAATTTCTTGCACTAATTTCCCTTCATAGTAGTCAATAATTTCTTGGACCAACTTTCGCTCATAGTTTTCAATGATTTTTGGCACCAACTTACCTTCATAGTATTCACTAATTCACAAATTTCTTGCAAAAACCTTACTCTATAGTATTCACTAATTTCTTGCACTAACATTCGTTCTTAGTAGTCACTATTGTCTTGTAATAATCTTCCCTCATAATATACACCAATTTCTTATCACCAACTTTCCTTCATAGTATTATCTAATTTCTAGCACCGCTTTTCCTTCATAGTAGTAACTAATTTCTTGCACTAATATTCGTTCAAACTATTCACTAATTTCTTGCCCCAACCTTCCTTCATAGTGTTCACTAATTTCTTGCACCAACTTTCCTCCACAGTATCGACTAATCAAACTTCCTTTAAAGTGGTCACCACTTTCTTGCAATAACCTTTCTTCATAGTATTCACTAATTTCTTTTACCAACTTTCCTTCATCAGATTCACTAATTTCATGCAACAACTTTGCTTCATAGTATTGACTAATTTATTGCACTAATATCCCTCTATAGTATTCAGTAATTTCTTGCACCAACTTTCCTTCATAGTAGTCACTAATTTCTTACACCAACATTCATTCATTGTATTCAATAGTTTCTTGAACTAAATCTCCTTCACAGTGGTCACTAGTTTCTTGCACTAACCTTCCTTCATAGTATTCAGTAATTTCTTGCACTAACTTTCCTTCAGAGTATTCTTTAATTTCTTTCAACAACTTTCCTTCATAGTATTCAGTAATTCCTTGCATCAGCTTTGCTTCATAGAATTCACTAATTTATTTCACCAACTTTCCTTCATAGTAGTCACTAATTTCTTGCACTAACCTTCCTTCATAGTATTAACTAATTCATGTACCAACTTTCATTCATAGTATTCAGTAATTTCTTGCACCAATTTTGCTTCATAGTAATCAGTAATTTCTCGCACCCACTTTCCTTCATAGTCGTCACTAATTTCTTGCACTAACCTTCCTTCATAATATTCGATAATTTCTTGCATCAACTTTGCTTCATAGAATTCACTAATTTCTTGCAGCAACTTTCCCTCATAGTAGTCACTAATTCCTTACACTAACCTTCCTACGTAGTATTCACTAATGTCTTGCACCAACTCCCCTTCATAGTAGTCATTATTCTTTTTCAATAGCTTTCCTTCATAGTATTCACTAATCTCTTGCACCAACTTTCCCTCATAGTAGTCACTAATTTCCTACACTAACCTTCCTTAATAGTATTCATTAATGTTTTGCACCAACTTTCCTTCTTAAGGTAACTAATTTCTTGCACTAACCTTCTCTCATAGTAGTCACTAATTTCTTATACCAACCAGAATTCATAGTATTCACTCATTTCTCTTCATAGTAATCACTAATTTCTTGCACTAATCTTCCTTCATTGTAGTCATTAATATCTTGCACCAACTTTCCTTCTTAGTAGTTACTAATTTTTTGTTCTAAGCTTCCTAATTACTATTCACTAATTTCTTACACAAACATTAACTCATTATATTCACTAGTTTCTTGCACAAACTTTCCTTCGCAAGCCACTAATTTGTTTCAATAATTTCCTTAATAGTATTCACAAATTTCTTGCACCAACCTTCCTTCATAGTAGTCATTAATATCTTGCACCAGCTTTCCTCTATAGTATTCACTAATTGCTTGCACTAACCTTCCTTCATACAATTCACTAATTTCTTACACCGCTTTCATTCATTGTATTTACTAGTTTCTTGCACCAACTTTATTCCACAGTAGTCACTAATTTTTTGCACTAGCCTTCCTTAATAGAATTCACTTATTTCTTTCACTAACCTTCCCTAATAGTATTTACTAATTCCTTACACCAACATTTATTCATTGTATTCACTAGTTTCTTGCACCAAATTTCCTCCACAATAGTCACTAATTTCTTGCGATAATCTTCCTTAATAGTATTCATTAATTTCTTACAACAACATTCATTTATTGTATTCACTAGTTTATCGCACCAACAATCATTTACAATATTCACTATTTTCTTTCACTAACCTTCCTTAGTAGTATTCATTAATTTCTTGCACCAAGTTTCCTTCATAGTAGTCACTCATTTCTTGCACTAACCTTCCTTTATAGTATCCACTAAATTTTGGCATTGACTTTTCTTCCTAGTATCCATTAAACTCTTGCACTAACCTTCCCTCATAGTATTCACTATAGAATATCCTTCGCAATATTCATAATTTCAGTCAATTATCATGCAGAGTTAAAGTTAAAACTACCATTTTTAAAACCTTTTAATTTCAGTCATAATTTTCTTATTGGCTTTTGGCTCTAATTCTTTAACTTTATGATTATGAGTATGTTATTTAAAAGCTAGGAAAAACATACACTTTGTATTACTAGTTTTGTTGGTGCTGTTCTTTGGCACGCCTCGGGGAATCCTCAGTTACGTTCTTATTATGAAATTGCATCTTATTGCAAAAAGTTTAGCAGAAAGAACTTTCTTATTTTAGGACTTACTTATCTCCATTAACATACGATTAACAATTAATGAGCTTAGAATGGTTTCTTTCCGATTACTAATGTTTTTCTTTAGTGTCCTGTTCTATATCTTGTTCATTTCCTTTTCTTCATCACTGGAGTTGTTCATTCTACCTTCTACCGTTAACAAACCTTCTTTTTTCTTCTTTACAACCTTGACTCGTTCAATGACATAATCAATATCCGTTTCTTGAACACATTGTCTACTTATTTCTCAATGCTCTTGTCTAAATATTCTATTCTGCTTATTAGATATGAAATTCAACTTTTATTTTGCTTCTTCACTTGAAATGTGCACGTTGCGTCAAATCTTTCTCAGAGACGCCGCCTCATTCAAGTGACCTAAGCAGGTTTCTAAAATTTAAGTTTTCAACCTATTCTATAAGTGATTTTGCTCTTAGCCAATTAGATCAGTTCCTCACTAACCTAACACGTCACCCCACCCTGAATAGTAGGTAACCTGTGCACCTACGTGGCGTAGAATTTATATTCTTGGTAAGACTGAATCAAGGGAAATTCACTTAGCTAATGATCCTTCCTCACCTTTTGTTTACATTCCCTATTTAGAACACTGTTCCGGTAAACTGCGATTGAATTCTTCTTATTCCTTTTTCAATAAACCCCTGAAGTGCCTACTGGATTGCCAGATCCTAGATCATTGTGAAAATAGCAGTCTGTTTTCTGCTAAGTTTCAATTTACCGAATAGTTCTACCTAGCATCACTTAACTAAAGCGAAGTTTAACTACTGTGACTGCCGTAATTGGAAACGATAATAAATCCTTCCTAATTTTCCTAATTAACTTTTTGCCAACTCTTATAACCGGTTTCAATTTTACGGATGAGATATCACTTCCTTTAACATTAAATTCACCTACTTCTCCTGCTCTTTTTAATTTTGTTCTTTTTCTTATTTCGTCCCTGATCCAGAAAAATACGTAAAGTTGTCCCTGTCACCTAACAACTTGAATGGTACAGACTGTAGATGCAATTATTCATTGTCTAATTTCAAAAAAATATTTTTCACATCATAACTTTCACTTCACTTTAATTTATTTAGAGATTTTGTATACTTCCCATACAGGAGAGTCTCGCACACCCATTGCAAGGTAAACACATGGAATTTCTTAAATTCTATAATTCCATGCTATATCCTGATATCTAGAAATCTAATTAAAATTGTAACCAAGAAGTGTATAACTAGAAAATTCACTCGTCCACAAATAAAATTTTCATTAATTTCCTATAATAAAATGAATACTTATAAAATTATTTCACCATATATCATAATAATTTCAAAATGCGAGAGATGAAGGACTAAGCCTACTTTGGAAAATCATAGATTACGCTATTTTACGAACTAACACAGATTACGGTCAAACCAAAACCTGAAGCCAGGTCTGAGCTCAAACGGTTTGGGGCAGCGCTGCCTTTTTTCATTTGGGAGAACCTTTCTTTAGGATTATTCAGCGTTATCTTAATCGTCATAATCCATGACCTTGGCCTAGGGCTTTCAGTTTCACGGAGCAAATCGAGGAAAATATATGTCAATGGAAGACAGATGAAGGGAAAAAATATACAGAAATAAGAAATTAAGAAAACTTTCCAACAAGTAATTTCCTGGAGATTCGACATAATCTAACAGCAACAGAATTGCTCAACTGAATAGATACTTGCGCAGTCTAAAGAAAAGAATTAGTCTTTATAAACAAGCTTTCGTAAGCCATTCTACGATCAAAATACCGATCTCTCTGAAGGCAAGGGAGAAAGGATATTCCTGGAACGTTACTAATGAAGGGACAAAGAAAAGCAGTTATATCTTTAGCAAAGAACACCAATGGATATGGGCAAAGGTAAAGTTTCCAAGATACAACAAACTGAAAATAATCTTTCAATGCGATACTAAAAATATGTTTCTGGATGAAAGGAGTAATACAGCAATTGATCAAAGGTCCATATAAAAAAGCATTATGTAAGATCCTTGAGAAGTCTTTAGAATATCAGTAGTAATGAGTAAAGATTTTCCAGGTATCATACGGGATTAATATCACATATCTATGGAATGAAAGCTGGTTCACCAATCAATATCACTGTACGAATTCATACAACACACTCAGAGTAGATAACACCTTGATATAATCACGCCATTAAAAGGATTCCAATTTCGAGATGAAATGAAAGTTTTTGTGATGCTTATACTGTAGGTACTTCAGATGATGGTTGTTTTTTCTCACTCAGAAGGTTGCAATGATAGAAGAAATAAATTAGAAAGTGCTAAAAAATATTGAGAGTTGGTTTGTTTGAAGATGAAACAGTTTCCACAGAGCACTACCAATCAGCATTACCATGACCAATTTTGCAAAGTTATGTTTGTGCTTTTCAAAAAAAAAAAGAAAAAAAAAATAATAATAATTTCTGCACATTTCTCCCCTACGTGCCAAGTCAAGAATGGATTCCTTCAATAGATTATCTTGAAAACTTTAATCAAACAGAGATGTATATAGATTGTTTGTCAACGATATAATAAATATTCATTTACATAATCATCTCTTTCATTGCATTCAGAAATGTCCAAAGCTTTTATTTGTCAATAATTCTTCGTAATATATTCTTTTCATGCCATTTTTGCTTAAGAATAGCCATTTTCTTTAAAATGTTTGATGAAAAAACTGCCAAAATTAAGCAATTCTTCTAGTACAGTAAGGAAAAACAATATAGAAATAATGAAAAACAATATACAAATGAGTTGGGAAACAATCGCTAAATCCCGAGGGAAACTAAGGCCAACGCCTTTTGTGAAACACAGTTTCATCCTTATTAGTATTACTAGCTAAGCTACAACCCTAGTTGGAAAAGCAACATGCTATACGCCCAAGGGCTCCAACAGGGAAAATGGACTCGTGAGGAAAGGAAATAAGGAGATAAATAAACGAAATAAAAAGTATTGAACAATTAAATATTTATATATATATATATATATATATATATATATATATATATATATATATATGTATATATATACATACATATATATATATATATATATATATATATATATATATATATATATATATATATATGTATGTATATATATACATATATATATATATATATATATATATATATATATATATACATATTGAAAACATTAACAGCATTAAAAGAGATAATTCGTATATAAACTATAAAAAGACTTCTGTCGGCCTGTTCAATATAAAAACATTTGCTGCAAGTTTGAACTTTTGAAGCTCTACTGATTCAACTACCCGATTAGGATGATCATTCCACAACTTGGTCACAACTGGAATAAAACTTCAAGAGTACTGTGTAGTATTGGGCATCATGATTGAGAAGGCCTGACTATTAGAATTAACTGCATACCTAGTATTACGAACAGGATGGAACTGTCCGGAAAGATATGAATGTAAAGGATGGTCAGAATCATGAGATATCTCATGCATCATACATAATGAACTAATGGAACGACGGTGCCAGAGATTAATATCTAGATCAGGAATAAGATATTTAATAGACCGTAAGTTCCTGTCCAACAAATTAAGATGAGAATCAACATCTGAAGATCAGACAGAAGAACAATACTCGAAACAGGGTAGAATGAAGGAATTAAAACACTTCTTCAGAAGAGATTGAACACCGAAAATCTTGTAAGACTTTCTCAATAAGCCAATTTTTTGTGCAATTGAAAAAGACACAGACCTAATGTGTTTCTCAAAATTATATTTGCCGTCGAGAATCACATCGAAAATTTTAAGTCATACAAGGTTAAAGAAACATTATCAATGCTGAGATCCGGATGTTGAGAAGCCACTGTCCTTGACCTACATATAATCATACTTTGAGTTTTGTTAGGCTTAAACTTCAAACCCCATAATTTGCTCCAAACGCGAATTTTAGCTAGAGCTCTATTAAGGGATTCAGCAACCCTAGATCTATATTGTTGCATCATCTGCATATGCAACAAGCTTATTTTCTAGGCCAAACCACATCTCATGTGAATATAGTATGAAAAATAATGGGCCAAGAACACTACCCTGTGGAACACCAGAAGTTACATTCCTATACTTACTCAACAACAACTCTTTGCAATCAATTACTTAAAAGTTTAATATTGATGCTAAGAAACGACCCACCCAATCCCAATTGTTTGAGCTTGAAAACAAGAGCCTCATGATTAACACAGTCAAAGGCAGCACTAAAATCAAGGCCAATCATACGATCTTCCTGACCACAATCAAAGGATTTCTGTACAGCATTGGAGGTTGTAAAAAGGGCATCATATGCTCCAAGGCCTTTACGAAAGACCAAATTGCAAACTAGGGAAAAGAGGATTACCTTCAGAAAACCTATTAAGACGTTTTGCCAGGAGACGTTCAAAAACCGTATTTAATATGGGAGTTATGGAAATTGGGCGGTAATCAGTTGGACTTGAGGTACCACAAACACATTTACATAGAGGAGTAACATTACCAATTCTCCAACAAGTGCTAAAAGCTCATCTTCTTGCTAACTTGAGCAAAATAACAGATAACTTTGGAGCTAAAAAATCTGCAGTCTTTATAAAAAACAAAGAAAAATATTATTTGGGTCTACACCTCCATAAGCATCAAGATCCATCAAGAGAGCTTTAATTTCACGAAATCGAAAAGCTTAGGTAATTCAGGGAAAACAAAAGCAAAAAGAGAATTCTAAAGTCCGCCTTTTCAAGTAAAATAAGTAATGTTTTAACCGAGAAACTTACGTGTTACTATCTGAATAAGAAAAAAGTAATAACAATAATGATAATCGATAGCTATTGTAACCAAACCATAGAATTTGCCGTTTCTCTACATTTCGCTTTCCCTGTTACCTGCATCCTATTTCTTTTTACCAGTTCTGTAATGCCTCCACCTTTCCAGAAACGCATGAATCGAAAACATCTGAAAGGATGCCTTTTAACAAATCCTTCCATCATCGGAGACACACATTCTTCGTGAATAGGGCTCTTTTGTTGGCGAAAGGATGGACAGACCACAATGACGATAGGAATTCCAACGTATTTCCACGGGAGGTTACACCACGCATTTATTTCCTGACCATTCTGCTGAACGTACTTGAAGCATTGCTTGCCTAATATTTGGGAATCTTGAGTTTATTTTATTGACAAGAAAACATAAATTCCATTTTGTCGTCCACATGGCTTTCACTTATCTCTTTTGATTTTTCTGGTGTCATCTTTAGTACAACCATTGGTGAAAAGATAGAATTTGGGATGAAGTTCTCCCCTCCAGCTCTTTATTATTCGGAATGTTTACACACATTTATTATATATAGGCCTATATACATACTTATATGAATATATATACACACACATACATGCACAAACCTATACACATATACATGGATGCACTCGCACACACACACACACACACACATATATATATATATATATATATATATATATATATATATATATATATATATATATATATTCTTATGAAGCTGGTCTAGTGTAGAGTAAATATTTTTTTCCATGTATTTCATTTGTGTATTTAAGAGGTGTATAGCCAGCACAAGGTGTGCTCCTCCCATGTAGGTATAAGTAATTGTATGTAAATTGCATAAGAATTTCGTCATTTATTTCGTTGTATTTTTCATGTGTAAATTTATGTTATTTTTAAGAATCAACTTTCTATTTCATGTATTTTGT
>NC_090752.1:27268519-27283519 GCF_036898095.1 Palaemon carinicauda
AATCTTAAAACTCGAATCCACCCTTTCTCCTATACTAAATCTTTTGCCATATCTACCCATCTCCTCATTTGTCCCACTTTCAGTTCGTGTTGCTCTATTTCTTTCATTCGCAGTCAACATTCCCATTTCTCTCCAAGAAAGGAAATTAGACTAAACAATCCTTTCACACAATCACAGCTCAGTTTCCAAAGACATTCCTAGTTTCTCCCCAATCTTGGCCACACTCCCGACAACCATCCTCGTTCCCCCAAACATGTTATGTGACTCGCCCCTCTCCCTTCCTAATATCATCTTTTGTATCTACTCCAAAATGCACAAATAAATCAATTACTCTATCGCCCTAGTTTCCAATTCCTTCCCTAAATTGAATTTTGATCATATTTACTCTTTACAGTTTCCCTTTAACAGTTATTTCAAGTCTTTCACTAGTTTCTGCAATTTCACCTGCCACCATCAATCATTGTATCACCAAATATCAAGTTCCAATCATCATGACCCATATGACATAGCACTCTGCTCTTCTGCCATATCTCATGTTTAATAAATCTTCAAAAGATCTATTTCCTTGTCTTAGGGTACCCATACGGAAATCAGCCTCGAATATCTTAATCGAAAGTAAATCTCAATGTATATGGGGTTACATCAATAAGTAAATGAACTAGTTTAATGCCCACCGCTTCATTTCTGCCGATGTCTGTATATATGTACGCATAGATCTCCTTACAATAACACCTTATTCAATGATATCTGTATGAGAAAAATGATAGATTCCCACCCAATAAATATTCGATTCTGCTGTTACCTATTCGAGAATTATCCGGTTTGAATAAACCAGCCGGGTTCCCTGCCTCGGGATTTTATAAGCTTTCCAATGTTGAGAGGAAGCGCCATTAGTTTGAGGGTGGAAAATATAAACCCCGGTCACCTTTTCTTGTTTTCAAAAGCGAGTCTAGAATAACAGGATCTACTTGAAATGAAGCCAAGGGGTATATTTAGTTTGGGGATATAACTCCCTTCGATTTTCAGGTCTTGCGCCCGGTTGTTTTTCTTCGTGAAAAAGAAAATATGATTTTTTTTTTAACTTTTTTCTTGATTCGTGAGAGCCTGTGCAAACAAAGAAGACGAAGAGTCTGCGTTGAAATAGAGTGTTATTTAAACAAAAAGAAAAGGAATAAAAAAGGACAGGCCTTACATATTTAAGCCACGCCTTCCAAGCTTTTTCCTGTATTGGGAAATTTGAAAAATATATACAATGTTAAAAATTTACCGTAAAAAACGGTAAAAATCCAGGAATAAATGTTGCCTGGCATTTACCGTTTTAATAACGGAAATATTGCCCTTGAGGAGTAGTATTGCGGTCACCAACCCGTAAAAGATAATAACTAAGTAGGGTAAAAATTACGGTCGCCTGTATTTTACTGATATACGGATGAAAACAGTATATTTTTACGAAGAATATCCGATTTCTATAAGTAATCTATCGGTAATATTAGGGGTTTACCTTAGGTGAATTGTCAATATAAGTTATGACAGCTTTTTGCACTATTTAAACTATCTAATAATCGTTATCATAAAATTATTAAAATTTCATCTAATATTATTTATTCTTTTTCTAGTTTTTGCTTCCACTAGAATTATGTATAAAATAGTGCTGACTTTTCTTTCCCAGAGAGAGAGAGAGAGAGAGAGAGAGAGAGAGAGAGAGAGAGAGAGAGAGAGAGAGAGAGAGAGAGAGAGAGCACAAATTATCTTCCCTTCGTTATATGCTTACCGGATTTCGAAAAAGACCACTCCTCACACAAAGAAAAAAAAATAAAATAAAAAACTGGAACCTGAATGTGTCATATCTTCGCTTAATTAATGGACATCAGTCAAAGATTACCCTTTAAAATGCTTATAAAATTTATCATATTTCTGTCATATTTTCCCTCGTTACATAAAGGGGAAAAAACTGTCACACCTACATTGTTACCATATTATATGACAAGTTAATCTAATCCATCAAAAAGGACAGTAATATATTATCACTTTTACAGCACAGAACTATAAGAAAAAGTTGAAAAGGTAAGTCCCGAAACAAATGAATTTTAACGTGCTAATTACAAAGTTCAAATTTTCATTTCGCATATTTCAATAGTGACTTGGGGGGAGAAAGGCTGACCAAAAACTAGACGTTCAGTTCATTAACATCAGACTACTATATCAGGGTTACATCAAGAAAATTCCATAATCATATGCATGTTCAATTTGGTATTTCTTGTAGTATATTTAGTTCCATATTCTTTAAAATGCATCTATCCGGCCAATGGCCAATGGATCCAAAGAAAAGGCATAGGGAAAAAAGAGGGTGTTGACCAAGTAACCTCCAAAGGAAGATTATTCTTGACTATTTATTTAATTGAATCCTGAATCTGTCGCTTTACTAGTACCTTATGAGGCCCGTTTAAATGATGTCTTTCCATGAGAGATAAGTTTCAAACTTAGTTGGTTAGAGAGGAGAGGTAACGATTGGGAACCTGAAAGTAAAAACAATAAAACTGACTTTGAATATGGCCTCAAATCGGACATACTGTAACGAGTTCCTTCCTTGAATTCCATAAGAAAAGATATTGCAAAGAGATACCAGTTTCTCGAGGGGAATAAAATGTATCTTTATTCTGCATCCGGTAGCAAAGGTCCCTGCGTATTAAATTAAATCTCGGCGAACATTTCTACCTTAGAGTCGAACCGAAAGAATCTACATGAGTCCCCTTTAGCTGAAAGAACATCAAAAGATACCAGAGTTTACTTCAAACTGTGATCAAGAATTCATGGGAAAAGGTCAGTTAAACCTTTCAAGATGTTCCTCAAATGGAATATGAAAAATTCAGGGGGAAGTTCACGTGCTTCTGCAGCAAGCGTATATCCGTTGTTGCTTCGCTATACAAACATGGACCAACAAAGTCAATTGAGAGACAAGCAAAGTAAATCCAAATTATAGAATATATACTCTCTCTCTCTCTCTCTCTCTCTCTCTCTCTCTCTCTCTCTCTCTCTATATATATATATATATATATATATATATATATATATATGTATATATATATATATATATATATATATATATGTATATATATATGTATATATACATACATATATATATATATATATATATATATATATATATATATATATATATATATATATATTATTTTCCGGTCACGCTCAGCGACAGGTGGAGGAAGTGAAATAGCCATACCCTGGTGAGAAGGGTTGTAGTAAGGAAAGGGGTAAGGGGTGGAAGGGTTTTGCCCTCGTGTGTGTCCGTGTGTGCATATCTGTCCAAATATTCGGCCGTCATTTTTGACGGGTCGCTTAACATACGATAGTATTATTATAATTATTTTAACAACTGCACCCGCTATACTTAATATGCCTACCTCATGCGTATTAATCATATGGTATTAAACAAAGGAATGTCGCTTTTACTTAATTTCCCCAAATCTATTTTAATTGGTATGCTATTCTTCAGGGTACATATCAGCCGTACTGGGACAGAGAGGGCCCCTGTCCGAAACTTATTTTTATGAGGCCTCTGGGCCATTTCCCATTCTGTGGGCCTGGCTGTCCTTATCGCCGCCGGGGGTTAAGCGATCCTGTCAAGCGCTGGCGGCGATAAGCAAAAGTCATTAAGGGCGATTCCATTCATGTTAGAGTGGAATTATCGTACGTTTGGCTTCTGATTACATGATGTGTGACGTTTCATCTGGCCAAATGGCCGATGTAATCAGAGTCCATTTCGGAAATAGATATTTAGGTGGAGATCTAATTATAATGGTCACCGGTAGTGATCATTGACAAAAAGACGAGATGAATATTTCTAATGAGACGAATATTCTTCATTTTAATTTTGGAAAATTTCCCAATACCAGATTAATGATTTGAATGTCATTCAAAACAAATGCATTTTCGGTTAACGATATCTACGAAATATCAAATGACAATTATTTTCGAGATTAGTTATCGGGATATCGGACGAAAATTTGCATTTAACGATAAACAAAACTATCAGGGATTTATTGCCTACCTCTTTCAGGAAACAACATAACTATTATGCAGCTCCATTTGTTTCTACAGGAACCGGAATACATTGTACAGTTGTACTGATATCTTGTCGATTGTCCGGCGATTCTGTTACCTAGAATGGTGGTGCACAAACGCCTGTTCAAATAGACACGACCAACAAGCTTTGCTGTTCACAGGGACAGTATTTGAAGTTGATGAAGGATAACGATGTATCTTACTTTTACCTTTCTCTCAGTTATAGTTTCTCAGCAAAAATAACTATTAGAGTTATTATAGCCATAAAATTCACCATGACAACTGGTTTTGTCGATATTTTTTTCAGCTATACTTTAATTGATAACTAAATAACACTAGTATCGTTGTTTTAAAAATTATTTGAAAATATATATTTTTGTTTATTCCAATGAATTATTTAATAATACTGCCATATAAAATTGTTTAGTGACTGTTTATTCCGAGTCGAAGCTAGAAATATCTAAATCTACTATCGTTGTTACGATTATTATCAAACTGATTTTGTCTGAAAAAACGGCCATACTTTCCAGGTCTATCGCAAGAAATAAGTAAACACTTTTCCTTTGCAACAAGAGACAACGGTAAATTGTATCCGACGTGTCCGTCTTCATCTTTGAGAACCAAGGACTCTTTTCCTTTTCCTTTTCCCAGATGCATCAGCCAAGGCTTATATCAACCTTCTGTGACATCACAGCACATCTCAGGCACGTGCCTACGACGGCATAATAACCAATTTGAGCTTAGAAGGGAATTCCAAGGTTGAGATTCATCCCTCAGACGTGTCTCCTTCCTCTTACATATTTCATGGTTCTCTCTCTCTCTCTCTCTCTCTCTCCCTCTCTCTCTCTCTCTCTCTCTCTCTCTCTCTCTCTCTCTCTCTCTCAGTCGACGATGCATTCGAGATACCAGGATATCATATTGCTTTTTCATTCCAGTTTTTGGCATTCGCCTTCAATCTGTTGATTATTTCATGACTGTTATTTTCTACTTAACGTTACAAGACCTTTAATTCCGTCTATCATTCCAAGATGGAAATATGTGTAAACGAAATATATTGTATATGTATATATATTTACACAGACACACACACACACACACACATATATATATATATATATATATATATATATATATATATATATATATATATATATATCAAATACTTAATAAAATGGAATCTCTGATTACAATAATTTTTCAACGTCATGTCAATTTAGCAGTAATCACTCTGGAAATTCAAGCTTCATAGCAATTGGTTTTATTTTGCATATCTACGTATTTCCTCTTTATTTAGATATGCTATCAATGCTTGACTCTTCTACTGCATGGGGATCAAAGTGATCGGCACATATAATTTCCATAGATGAATTGTTAGCAGTATTTCTGTTTCAATCTGCGTTTTACTCAATTAATAACACGCTAGAGGGAACCAAATCTGATTTGAATAGTATTTTACCCTCAGTATGTCATGGTATGACTTTATGTTTTATTGTGGATAACAAGGAATTTCCATTAAACTACTCAGAAAGAATGGTCTCTTCCAGTTATCGATGAAATATCTAAATCCTTTAGAAAAAGTCTTGGTATGAAAAAGAGCATCGTCAGTACCAGTTATGAATATCTATTAACATTTGAAAGAGAGAAGAAAACAAAAATCACATCAACAATATTGCCTCAAACCTGTTGTCCTCTCGCCTGACTGTGGTGATGGATGCATTGCAATTTTGAAGCAATTGTCTATCCAATTATATTACACAATAGACAAAATAATGAATGATTTACGGCACCGTATATTTTTGCTCTAATTTGAATAGAATTGAAAAGGATATAAAATTTTCAATAAATTTTAACAATTGATGAAACAGTAAAAAAATAGCTTCTGGTTAAAAAACAAGAACGTAACAGTGCAATCTGTAAGTACTGAACAGGTATGTCACAGGAAAAGCAATCTGTACATACCGTAGGCGCATTTATAACCATCCTCATTTTCCTTTATATATATATATATATATATATATATATATATATATATATATATATATATATATATATATATATATATATATATATATATATATATATATATATATATATATATATATTTATATATTAAAAAAATGACAAATCCGTAGATGACCAACGAAGTCGAGTTAACACGAAATTTCAAAGGAAAATGTAAAAGCTATAAAACCGAGAAGAACAAAAATTATATATCATTAAGATCTATAAGATATAAAATTAGCTAAATATAAAACGCATTAAGCTTTTTGAAAAAAAGACAAATAGTAAGAAAATATGTTTACAGTCTTCTATCTAAAGAAGATTTCTTAATTAAATAGAAAATGTACTTTTAATCTGCATTCATTCAACAAAGCCTAAGCAGCTAGACATTTTGATGTACCTCTTTTCGCATCCCTTCAACGCTCCTTAAGTCATATATAATTTAAAAAAAAAAAAACTGTAATACTTCAAAAATATTCTCTTCTTGACATTTAACATCAGTTCACTTCCAAAGAGATCTTGAACACGAATCAATTCGTACAATAAATCTTTGGTTATCAAAGACTTCTTCCCCATCTTATTCAGTGACTCACCTCAACTTTTTTCAGCTCCTCCATAAATATATATTGTTCCATCTTCTTGGTTTCAATTTAGCATCACAAAATAAGTATTGTTTTCTTAACTCAGTTCTTTCTATTAACGGCTTCAATGGTCCTAGTAATTACGTCACCAGAAAAAAATTCAATGATCATACAATTACCAATTCTCCAATTATAAAAAAAAAAAAAAAAAAAAAAAGGAAATAAAACAGCTGCACTATATTGTCGATCCTCTAATCAGCGAAATGCAGTACCATTGGCGTGGTCGGTACTGCTCTGGGAACCCATCAAGTTGGGAACCCAAAAATATTCAAACGCATTAGACAACTTAGCATAGAATTATGCAACTTGAAGAACCCACCAGTTCCTAGTCACTAACATAGCATTTTGATTGTCCATACAAAGAAATGCTAGTACAGTGATGCCTGGTACTTATATCACATAAAGTGGACCGTATAAAGGAAAAGTACACATTGAGAAACGTACGGTTGTCAAAGGTAATGCGTACGATTTCCAATAATAAGATAATGTTAATTATATAGTTCTCTTACACAGGGCAGGCAGTCACTGATAGGTCTCCTCATATCAAACAGGGAAAATACTTCTCTCTCTCTCTCTCTCTCTCTCTCTCTCTCTCTCTCTCTCTCTCTCTCTCTCTCTCTCTCTCTCTCTCTCTCTCTCATACTATACAGTATAATGATTATAATATTGGTAAAACAATTACAGTGATTTTTTTGTTCATTAAAAAAAAAAAACAAAAAAAAAAACAAAAAAAACAAGAGAAAGTCGTATAGTTACGGACTTTAAGATATGTTGGTTACGTCTCAATATTAGTCACAGCTTTTTTTTTTTTTTTTTTGGTGAATAAGACCTACAAAGCCATAAAGTAAGGGGATGAATAACGGCGAAATAAAGATGCTACATACATCAGCCAAAAGGAAAAGGACACTATTGCCAATACACTTTATACGGTATCTCAACAATTTACACTCGTTCCTTGTATAGTTAGGAAATATGAGAATTACTTTTAGGAATACTTAAACTTCCAATCTTCATTTTTTGGGCGTTTACCTATTATCGTTGTCCTTGCGACAGCCTCGAAAGACATAAAATTACAATTCATCATCTTGAAATATAAAGACCTGACATTTCTTAACTCTTAATATTTAATCTAAACTTGAAATTGTGCCCTTATAAGAGACCAAATAGGGGCTTCTCATGTTGTTTTACCAACGTTTGACTTATTCTGGATATAATACTGTTTATGAATTTTCATTACTGAACCATGTGCAATTCGGTCAAAACAAGGTTATACTGAACTTTCACATTGCTATTATCACCATCATGTCTATTATTGCACTGGCAACAAATCTTCTCCAATATTCTGATTATTTTGTTTTATAGCGTAAGTAGAGGACAAATAAATACCTAACATTATTCTCCCGTCTTTGGTGAACATAAACGAAATAAAAATTAATATCCTAAATCAGCTCAGCTACAAAGGGTTGAGACTATCCTATAACTTAGCGACAACGTGCCACGTTTAGAATTCAGTGTGAATCAAGGGGTGTGTAATATACATTAAGGTCTGACAACAACGTTCAAAAATAAAATAGGAAATTTGAAATGCAACATCCACTAGATTGTAATAATGCACAATACAAAGAGGTGAGCTGCGATAAGAATATGTCATCAGATCTGATATTCTAATCTCAACCCTACGAGCAGGACGTGAGACAGACAGGAACCTTTCTTGGTAATTACACCTTCTTATGTGTCCCTTCCCCTTTGTTATCATTTCGAGCTGTACTTAGAGAAGTAAACGCACTATTGGTCTGTCTATTCTGCATCAGCAATTTTTACCCTAAATTTGAGTAGGGGATTATAATGAAAGGTTTCGGAACATGAGTCGGTCTTTACATAATAGGAAATTACTCGTATAAAGAGATACAACCCTTGAATATTGAAACGAAGCGAGAGAGAGAGAGAGAGAGAGAGAGAGAGAGAGAGAGAGAGAGAGAGAGAGAGAGAGAGAGAGAGTTCTATAGCATTAAATAAGATATGCATGAATCTTTCAAACTTGAATAATTTATTTGCAGCACATTTTCAGCTGTATCTTGCTGAAGTTGAATACGGAAGGAAACAATGTCAAAACGTAACAACTCAAGTTTTTGTACAAAGCTTCTAAAAATGAAAGAAAAGAAGAACGAGTGGAAGCAGAAATTTTCCAACTACAAAGAAACAATATTTCAGAATATTCTATTTCTAAATATTGCAGTCTTCTCTGAACTTGGAACAAATCCGGGCAAGAGTACAGTAGGTAATACTAAAGCATTTAAATGACTTGTTTCAACACCCAATTACTTTGCCATAGAATAGTGTCATTTTCTATATCATTATTAGCCCGTCATTTAACCCTTGAACATAAATAATATCACCCCTGATATAGTTAGTAACTCATCACCAAACACAGACGATAAGATCAACTAAACTCGCCAGAGAAAAGATATGAGAATTGTCATAAAGGAAATGATACTGAGAACTCTGAAAATGTGGGGCTGTCACTCTCTTGTCCATTATACATTGCCTCTGTCTCTCTTCTATGGCCGTAAAAGGGCAGATCGGGCATTGGGATTTCCTTGTCATTTATCATTATTGAATTGTAATAACTGATTCCTCTCTTTTTGGAAGTAAAATTATGCTAAAGTCGATATTTCTTTTCTGTTCTATTTTATTTTTGAAGAACCAGATTCAGCTGACTGAATCACATTTGAAAGCAAACCGTCACCTGATTTACTGACTTACTCTTTCCATAACCGAACGTCGTAGGTATTATGGCCAACAATCCAAAGTGTGACATTCCGTAACATTTGGAAGATGATTGTCATATAATCATATCTGGAAGCTGTAAATCATCCTATCTAGATTACCATTTGCGTTAAAAAATCCTCTTGACCGAGCAAACTGTGATTATTGATTTATTTCCTGAGCAGGAAAAGTTTTAAAACAAATGCACTCGGGGGGAGAAACATGTTTCCGTCGGGAGAAGAGGGACGTATTTAAAACACTTGCTAGTTTAAATTTGTAATCAGATCGAAAGGAATATAAGTAATCTGAAAAATAGGCGAAACCATTTATTATCCCGTTTCCTTTTTGAAGCCACTTTTGTATAGAATAAAATTGCCTGGAATTATAAAGGTTAGAAAATTTCACTGTTGAAGAGTGACGTTTCTAATGGGTCTAAGGAATACGTTATTATATAATTACAATTCCCTTTCGATTAAATCAACAAAAACATTTCTAAACCAAATCTTAGTGGGGGAAAGGACACAAATGAGGTAAGAATAGGAAAATCCTAACAACATGAGAGAGAGAGAGAGAGAGAGAGAGAGAGAGAGAGAGAGAGATCACTGATGTTATTGATCTATTATTGCGATATTTTACCACTTTCATGACCTCCTGAAAGGAAAGCAGATATTTCCTAACTTGTTCTATTTTTTTTTCTTTATGGAAAAGTAAACCGCACCAAGTGTCCAAAAACCCCAAATAGCCGAAAAATTGGAAGTTTGTTGCCTCAAGGAGCCTTTCAAGCCTGACCTTATCACTTTGCCGCAATAATCCTGACTCAAGTGTTTTTGTAGGGTCAAATATCTCATTTATAGATTATTAGCTAGAGCAGCAGCCACCCATTGAGATACTAACACTAGAAAGTTATAGGGTCCTTTGACTGGACAGACGTTACTACACTGAATGCTTCTCTCTGGTTACGACTAATTTTTCCTTTGCCTACACATACACCTATCCTCTCCACATTTCTCCTCTCTACTCCTACACCTGCTAACTCTGGAATTACCAAACAATTCTTCTTCGCTCAATGGGTTAACTACTGCACTGTAATTGTTCAGTGGCTACTTTCCTCTTGGTAACGGTAGAAGACACTTTTAGTAGGTAGTAGGTTGGCCAGGGCACCAGCCGCCCGTTGAGATACTACCGCCAGAGAGTTACAGGGTCCTTTGACTGGCCAGACAGTCCTACATTGGATCCTTCTCTATGGTTACGGTTCTTTCCCTTTGCCTACACATACACTGAATAGTCTGGCCTATTCTTTGAAGATTCTTCTCTGTCCTCATATACCTGACAACACTGAGATTACCAAACAATTCTTCTTCACCCAAGGGGTTAACTACTTCACTGTAATTGTTCAGTGGCCACTTTCCTCTTGGTAAGGGTAGAAGAGACTCTTAGTTATAGTAAGCAGCTCTTCTAGGAGAAAGACACTCCAAAATCAAACCTTTGTTCTTTAGTCTTGGGTAGTGCCATAGCCTCTACACCATGGTCTTATACTGTCTTGGATTAGAGTTCTCTTGCTTGAGGATACACTCGGGCACACTATTCTATCTAATTTCTCTTCCTCTTGTTTTGTTAAAGTATTTATAATTTATATAAGAATTATTTATTTTAATGTTGTTACTGTCCTTAAAATATTTTATTTTTCCTTGTTTCGTTTCCTCACTGGGCTATTTTCCCTGTTGGGGCCCCTGGGCTTATAGCATTCTGCTTTTCCAACTAGGGTTGTAGCTTAGCAATTAATAGTAAAAATAATATGATAATAATAATAATAATAACAATAATAATAATAATAATAATAACTATGGCCAGCAGCTCTTTTCGGAGAGAGCTATTCCAAAATTAAACCATTGTTCTCTAGTCTTGGATAGTGGCATAACCTCTGTACCATGGTCTTCCACAGACTTGAGGTGGAGTTCTTTTACTTGACGGTACTCTAGTTCTTTTTAAAAAAAATTATAGTTTATATATAAAAACAATTTTAATATTGTTACTGTTCTTGAATAAATTTTATTTTAATATTTCATCACTTCTCTTGCAGTTTATTTACTTTCTTGTTTGTTTTCCTCACTGGGCTATTTATCCTTGTTCGAGCTTTTGGGCTTAAAGCATCCTTCTTTTCAAACTAGTCTTATGACTTAGCTAACAATAACAACAACAATAATAATAATAATAATAATAATAATAATAATATTGATTAACATCACAGTAGCTTCTCGAACATCACGATAAAGGGGAAGATAGATTGATTGAGTTTGGATTTTCTGGCATCCGGGCATTAAAGGTCATTGACATTGACATCATTTTTGTTAAATATATTATCAATAGAAATTAAATTCAGAACCATAAAAACAAACAGGTCATTATAAATGTTAAATGGCTTTCAGAAGACCTGCATCTAAAATAATTCTAAAATTTCCGCCTGTATTGTAGGACCCATTGTGCTAAAAGGATCTTAGCATTGACGTACCAGCCCGCCCTACCCGGAGCCTCAAACAGGTATCTAATTTCTATGTAACCAAGAATGGGGAATTTGGTCAACAAATACCTCACTGTAAGAGGTACAGAACAGTCGTCGCAATATGGCTAGCGTTCGCCAGTTATAAAAAAATCGTGTGTTGAATGAGTGTGCCCAGTGAGAAGCCGACACAGAGTTGTGTTCCATTTTCAGGCATCATGTTACACCTCTAATGAGAATTAACAGTTGTTATTTCCTTCATCTCCTTCCACTCTAGAGTATTCCAATGCTGATGCCAAATATTATAAAAGAACCTGTTTATATTTAGTAAAAAATCATTACAGAGGAGGGCATATCTTCCTGGAAGCAATTCAGCTGCAGCCTGGAAGAAGACAATAAAACTGGAAGATAAAGTTTGCAAAGAAAAAATAAGTGAATTAGAGTAAGTTGTTAGGGCGTTGAAGTTCTGGTTAGTTGAGAGGGAATATTTTAAAAGCGGAGGATGAAATAACATTGATAGACTGACATCTGGTAGAATAAAATTTTCAAATTGTAAAAGATGTCCATCTATGTCATGAATAGTAAATCACATTATCGCCTCCATCCTACACAATCATGTTTTAAGTAAGAGAAAACGGGGTTTTTCATAGAGATAAAAATACAAAATTTGACATATCTTAATATAGAAATTTACGCTCTCTCTCTCTCTCTCTCTCTCTCTCTCTCTCTCTCTCATTATAATAAGATGAGTAAAAAGAAAGGGCATTCAGAAACTGCCAATCATTACTAATTTGAATGTTACAGTTAATTGAAGGTTTGTTTTGTTTGTGCATACATTCACAAACACAAGAATGAAATCATTATAGTTTCCCAAACATTAAATTGTTTTGTATAAACAGCAAACATTATGTCAACAGCTTCAAATATTTCCAGCAATATATATATATATATATATATATATATATATATATATATACATTATATATATATATATATATATATATATATATATATATATATATATATATATATATATATATGGAGTTATATATATACATATATATACATATATATATATATATATATATATATATATATATATAGTTATATATATAGTTATATATATACATATATATACATATATATATAGTTATATATATAGTTATATATATACATATATATACATATATATATATAGTTATATATATACATATATATACATATAGTTATATATATACATATATATACATATATATATATATATATATATATAGTTATATATATAGTTATATATATGCATATATATATACATAGTTATATATATAGTTATATATATACATATATATACATATATATATATATATATATATATAGTTATATATATAGTTATATATATACATATATATACATATATATATATATATATAGTTATATATATAGTTATATATATACATATATATACATATATATATATATATAGTTATATATATAGTTATATATATACATATATATACATATATATACATATATATATATATATATATATATATATGGTTATATATATATATATACATATATATATATAGAGTTATATATATACATATATATATATATATATATATATATATATATATATATATGTATATATATATCTCCATATTGTAGTTAAAGGCAGTATTAGTTGCAATAATAATAATAATAAAGGAGTCAACAGCAATAAAAATGATAATAAGATACTTCACACAAATCAATTATAGAGCCAACTCATACGAGTAAAAAGCAATCTTGACAGGAACAAGGCCAACGGCAAAATACAGCTGAAAATAAAACATTTTATGAAGCAGTCTGGCATAATTGTTCGTTTGTCCAGGGTGCGGCTCTGTTGTTAACAATGACGAGGGAACATTATGCAGTCTTAACACTTACGGCTACATAGCTAGGTCTCTGTATGCTCTACGGCTAAGGCTCTTACCTGTATTTGCCTAACGTTATAAGCAATTAAGAGGGTAATCTCAACAAAATACTTTAGACACTCATAGTATTCCAAACAAACAGGAACTTGATAGGAAATTAAACCCTTCGTCCCTTCCCTGAATATAATGTTCTTTCGGCGTTTCAATCAAAATTACTTTCGAATCACCTTTCATTAGGAACATTGACTGACTTAGCGGATATACTTATCATGATCTCAAATTCTTATATAGCATAACAAAGTAATCGTCATTACATTGGTACCAAGAAATTTCATGGAATAAAAGGATTCCGATTTTTTCCTCGTCACGTGATGTCTTATGATATTTCAATGTCAATTTGACCTTAGAATATTAGAATCTAACCAACTGGATTGGAAAAATCTTTTCCCAAACGAGGGAAGTACCGAAACTAAAGTAAAAGGAAAAAAAATAATTTTTTCGTAATGTTCATTTCAGCAGATACGATTTCTATATTTGAATGAATATTTTCTTTGCCTCCCTTCTTTCAGTAAAGATTACCTCCATTTGCGTTCATGTTACTAATTACACAAAGGATATTTAATGGAGCATATAATCCGGATAATTGAATTAAACATCATCAATTTAATCGTCACTAAATTAAACTCTTCCCAACAAGGCCATTAAAATTTGAAGACTCGTTGACCAGTACATATCAATCGCTCCTTTGGACTCTTCAAAAAGCAACATCGTTTAGTCTACTCTTTATGTTTCATCGCCATAACTGCTGAAGATTGAACGACTGGTTTATTGCTTGACGGCGTTACTCTTGTGGTGAATCTTTTATAATGCTTTTTATATTGTGAATTTTCCATTGGTTATTTTGAGATGGTCTGAGATTTCACCTATGTTATTTGTCCATGATTTTAAGAACCTTCCTAATTGTCTGCGTTTCGCTCCGTCTTTTTTTGCTACATTTGAACTAAATGTTTGACTCTGTTGTTCATCACATACGTAAACCATCATAATTTATGAAATACTGAGGTCTTAATGAAAACTAGAGTTGATATATGTTCGATTTTGA
>NC_090752.1:27288519-27296019 GCF_036898095.1 Palaemon carinicauda
AGCCAATAATGTTGAAACGTGATGCCATCCCTAGGGCCAGGGGAATGGCGGTGTATATTAGGACCGAGTACCCTACTTCTCATAAGTCCTGCTATCAATGTGGATGTCATGAGATTCAGGTAATAAACGTTTGTGGCAGGCATAACAACTTTTATTTGTGTTCGATCTACCGGAATCCAGACATGGATGATTCTATCTTCGATTGTCTTCTTACCATTATGGCTAAGATACAAGAAGATGATAGAAAGGCTTCTTTTGTCTTTGTTGGTGATTTTAATGCTCACCATAGGGAGTGGTTAAGTTCTATCTCTCCTACCGACCGCCATGGCTTAAGAGCTTTAGACTTTGCCTCTGAATCAGGCTGTGAGCAAATCATAAAAGAAGCTACTCACAGGTCTGGTAATTGCTTGGACCTCGTATACACTGACTCCCCTGGCGTTATAACTAGTAAGGTTGGTTCTCCAGTCGGGACATCTGATCATGCCTTGATTTTATTATTAGTGAAGACTGAGCAGCCTGTCCCTGATATATCATATTCTTGTAAAATTTATATGAAATCCCAAGCAGACTGGAATGGGGTTTTACATGATCTTTTGTGCTTGAATTGGTCACAATTATATAATAGTGTAGATCCTGTTGTCCCTTTAAATAAGAATCTAGTCAACATAATTGATAGGCGTATCCCTTCTCGTGTGCTGAAGGACAAACCGTGGTTCAATGATGATTGTAGAGGTGCTTTTTTGGAGAAGCAGGAGGCCTATCAACTTTGGAAGGGTAACAGATCAGATTTGACCTGGAACAACTATACTCAGCTTCGAGCTTTTGCTCAGAGAGTTTATGCCTCAACTGAAAAGGAGTACAATTTAACCATAAAAGAAACACTTTCTGGTACAACTCAGGAACATAAATGGTGGTCTACCCTTAAATCTGCACTCTTTGGTGTCGATGCAACAGTTCCTCCTTTACTTAAACCAGATGGCTAAGTCACTCACTGTCCAAAGGAAAAGGCAACCCTTTTGGCTGATGTTTTTGACAGTAAACAGAGTAATGAAAAACTTGAACTTCCTCATTCCTGTTTTCCTGAGGCTAAACTAACTAGTTTAGCTTTTCGATCTCGTGAGATTAAAGCTCTGTTGGTGGACCTTGATGCTTATGGAGGTGTAGACCTAAATGGTATTTTTCCTTTGTTTTTTATGAAGACAGCAGATTTCTTAGCTCCAAAGTTATCTGTTATTTTGCGCAAGTTAGCAAGAAGAGGAGCTTTTAGCACTAGTTGGAAAATTGGTAATGTTACTCCTCTATGTAAATGTGTTCGTGGTAGCTCAAGTCCCACTGATTACCGCCCAATTTCCATAACTCCCATATTATCTAAAGTTTTTGAACGTCTTCTGGCAAAACGTCTTAATAGGTTTGCTGAAGGTAATCATCTACTCCCTAGTTTGCAATTTGGTTTTCGTAAAGGCCTTGGAGCATGTGATGCCCTTCTTACAATCTCCAATGCTGTACAGAAATCCCTTGATTGTGGTCGGGAAGTTCGTATGATTGGCCTTGATTTTAGTGCTGCCTTTGACCGTGTTAATCATGAGGCCCTTGTTTTCAAACTGAAACAGTTGGGAGTGGGTGGGTCGTTTCTTAGCATTATTATTGATTTTTTAAGTAATAGATCTCAAAGAGTTGTTGTTGATGGGCACCATAGTGATTATAGGAATGTGATATCCGGTGTTCCACAGGGTAGTGTTCTTGGCCCATTACTTTTCATACTATATACACATGACATGTGGTTTGGCCTAGAAAACAAGCTTGTTGCATATGCAGATGATGCTACTCTCTTTGCATCTATTCCATCCCCTGAATGTAGATCTAGGGTTGGTGAATCCCTTAATAGAGATTTAGCTAGAATTAGTGCATGGTGCAAATTATGGGGTATGAAGTTGAATCCCAACAAAACTCAAAGTATGATTGTAAGTAGGTCAAGGACGGTGGCTCCTCAACATCCGGATCTCAGTATTGATAATGTTTCTTTAAATATGTATGACTCTTTCAAAATTTTAGGTGTGATTCTCGACAGTAAATTTACTTTTGAGAAACATATAAGGTCTGTGTCTTCTTCAGTTGCACAAAAAATAGGCTTATTGAGAAAGTCTTTCAAGATTTTCGGTGATCAATCTATTCTGAAGAAGTGTTTTAATTCTTTCATTCTACCTTGTTTTGAGTATTGTTCTCCTGTCTGGTGTTCAGCTGCTGATTCTCATCTTAATTTGTTGGACAGAAACTTACGGTCTATTAAATTTCTTATTCCTGATCTAGATATTAATCTCTGGCACCATCGTTCATTTAGTTCATTATGCATGTTGCATAAGATTTTTCATAACTCTGACCATCCTTTACATTCAGATCTCCCAGGACAATTCTATCCTGTTCGTAATACTAGGCAGGCAGTTTATTCTAATAGCCAGGCCTTTTCCATCACGAGGCTCAATACTACGCAGTACTTTAGAAGTTTTATTCCAGCTGTGACCAAGTTGTGGAATGATCTTCCTAATCGGGTGGTTGAATCAGTAGAACTTCAAAAGTTCAAAGTTGGAGCAAAAGCTTTTTTGTGGACCAGGCGGACATGAGTCTTTTTATAGTTTATTTATGACATATTTGTTTTTGTCGTTGTTAATAGTTTATATATGACATGTCTGTTTTGACGTTGTTACTTATTTTAAAATGATTTATTGTTAATTTGTTCTCTTCATTTATTTATTTCCTTATTTCTTTTCCTCACAGAGCTATTTTTCCCTGTTGGAGCCCCTGGGCTTATAGCATCTTGCTTTTCCAACTAGGGTTGTAGCTTGGATAGTAATAATAATAATAATAATAATACACACACACACACATATATATATATATATATATATATATACACACACATATATATATATATATATATATATATATATATATATATACACACACACACTTATATATATATATATATATATATATATATATATATATATATATATATATACATATATATATATGTGCATTTACCGTATTACCACTCCCGTGTTAATATCTCTGTAAGCTGTTCTGGATACATACTCTGACCAAGTACACACACACACACACACACACACACACATATATATATATGTATATATATATATACATATATATATATATATATATATATATATATATATATATATATATATATATTATATATATGTGTGTGTGTGTGTTTGTGTGTGTGTGTGCATTTACTGTATTATCACTCCCGTGTTAATATTTCTGTAAACTGTTCCGGATACATACTCTGACCAAGTACAGTTTTTTTTAGTTAAGATCCACATTTCAAGATATCTTAACATGGAAAACGCAGTTTTTGTGGTGGGGGTGGGGTGGGGTGGGGAGGGGGGAGGCTTGTCCGTTTTGAGTGCAAAATATCTTATTGCAGAGGAATAATAGGTCCTAGTGTAAAGCGTAAATAAAACCATTAAAAAGCTTTATGGCTATTTAAGAATTAAAAGGTTATAAGTTACTTTGCTCTCTCTCTCTCTCTCTCTCTCTCTCTCTCTCTCTCTCTCTCTCTCTCTCTCTCTCTCTCTCTCTCTCTCTCTCTCTATCTATCTATCTATCTCTCTCTCTCTCTCTCTCTCTCTCTCTCTCTCTCTCTCTCTCTCTCTCTCTCTCTCTCTCTCTCTCTCTCTCTCTTCATGATTTGTTAATAGGTTAACAGGAGTGGCAGTTAATTTGTTTATGCTATGAACAATGAGAGAATGAGCATCAGTATTCGGTAAAAAGGATGACGGAGCCATAAAAAAAAATCATTGTTATTTATCAAAATAATTATATTGCATTACGATATTGCACAATTAATTGTTTTATATAATTTAGAGTAGGATGATTAAGCTTTGGGGTTTAATCAATGTAATTTTGAAAGTTATTTAATCCTCAATATAAATACACATTACTCTCTTGGTGATGATGTTATTGCTGCTAGGAATTAAAGGTCTTGCCATAAACCGTAAATTAGTGGACGATATAATTTAATCGCATCTAAATAAATCTTTGCATTAGAGAAAATACCAAACAGGAAGTACGTTGAGTTTAGGAATCTACTTTTGCTAGAATATCTTTGACATTTTAAAAACGATTTTATTTTTCCGGCAAATGAGGAAATTGTAGATTTCGACTCCGTCCAACTATCCAAGAGACAAAACCGCCTTTAGCAAGCAAACGACCAGCGGCCCTCCCCCACCCCCTCATCCCGGGCACAAGAAATAACATTTGGGTCACCTTTGTTGCACAGAAACACAAAGGATGTTTCATACAAAGTGCTCCTGTAAGCAACATGTCTGCAAGCTACGTTAAAACTCGCATTCATAAAGTTACTGGCAGAATAAACATGGTCTTCAGTACCTTTAATATGAAATAGAACCTGATAAGAAATATTGTGTTGTGATCAGAGTTTCATCGACTGACATATGTCATCAAGCCTATAGTATTCCATAGACCATTTGTAAAATCTATCAATGTCAGCCCTCCAAGCTTGCTATTTTTTTCATTGTCACGACCCTTGGTGCGAGTTCTTATTGCACGAATAGGGAGAACAGTGTTGGAAGTAATATCCGTAGTAAAATTGGCCAGTGGTAACGAAAACCCTTGGGAAAACTCAACAATATTTATTAACAACAATTTTTCTGAAAAGCCAACCTTGTGACTACCTAAAAATTTACAACTTAATACTAAGCAAATAACAATGATTAACAAATAACTAAATGAACACTATAACCAATTAATAATTAACAAGTATCACTTAAACAATAATAACAAAATTCCCCGACGGGAAACCACACACTCTCAATGAGATTCAATTAATGATTAAACACCCACTTGGGTAATTACAATAACATTCCCCTACTGGAAACAACACACTCTGAACTAGAGAGAGTTAAATGAAATAATTAGACACTTAAAAAAAAAAACACACACACTAAATACCTAGCCATATCACACTCTCTGAGGCTGGAGAAAAACAACTCCCACAGCTCCAAATAAAAGAGTAGCGGCTCCACAGGCACACTACTATTGTAGGGAGTACAGCTCCGTAGGACTCCTCACCAAAGGGAGGGACGAGAGTCCCAACCCCCCAAAAAAGGTAAATAATCTTTCCTACCTGGCAACTGCCTCCCTACGTATCACCACGAGCTCTAAGGCTTCCACAACTGGACATGACGAGGATGCGTCGACAGGAGTGCCTCTCCAGAGTCCTCCTCAGAGCCAGAATTAAATGCGTCGGCTCTGCAGACCTCAGAAGAGAGCACGCAGGAACAGCCAAAGAACGCAGGGGGGGGGGGGGGGGGGCGCAATCCTCAAGAAGGCTTAATTTATCTTGCAGCTGCTGTAGGTCCGGGAAGCCTCAGATCTCGACTTGTGATTTTAGCGAACGAGTTCCTCACTGGTAAACATCGGTGTTTGTTGCCATCAAGGGATTCGGAAAACACGGAAAAGAAAACAAAGCGTTAAACTAGTCACTTATAACTTGAAATGAGCGGGGAGGAGGTTAAACCGGTTTTCCACAAAAAAAAAAAAACTTTAAATTTGCATTAATTTTACATAACAAATAAATGTAGAAATAAGGCTGACTAAAAAATAAAATAAAATATTACATTAATCTATAACATTCTTACTTACGGCACTTTTGCACTTAACATAATTCTCATGTTACGTTTCATTTTATTGTGATACCATAAATTAGTAGTATTGGCATTTAGAAAAAAGCCCCTACATTTTTCATGGAGGAAGAATTTTCTCGACATCACAAGTAATCAATTTCACTCTGGCGTCAATGACCTGTGATGCTCAGTGAACCTTAAATAAATCAATAAATCATCTAAGATCGATCTTCTTATCAATGTACTTATGAATCCTAATAGAAAGGAGTAGAGGAATTGTCCGCGGAATAACATTTACTTCTTTGAGATGGTAGGGTAAAACAAATGTGTTAGTCCACTTAAGGCACAATTAAGACTAACTCAAAGGATATTATAGCATTTCTGAATGGTATTGTTACCTTGCATCAGCATTATCGTCAACATCCCTCACATAATCATTCTCATGAGGTCAGTGAATGGAGATTCCAGCACCTCTAATGATGCCATGCAAGTTATCTTCATCTGTAATATGATATTAGGCCAAGACCTAACCCTTTATCCTCATAATGAAAGGTTGGCTTATAGTAACTGATGGGAATAATTGGATTAACTATTTTATTTCAACTATGTCGTGACGCTTGAATAAGAAAAGGTGCTTGTAATATTACCAAGTAAATAAAAGTTTGGAGATAAGGATATTAACATGATTATGCACAAAATTCTTCGACGTTATAGTACAATTTTCCTCAGAGAGAGAGAGAGAGAGAGAGAGAGAGAGAGAGAGAGAGAGAGAGAGAGAGGGGGTATACCTGGAGACAATGCCAAAAGAATACACACGACAATCTAAAATGTGGTTATGAAAATTATAAATTTTATGATGAAATGTGTATTTTTTCTTTCCCACACACATACACATATAGACACATACACACATACATACATACACACGCACACACACATACACACACACATATATATATATATATATATATATATATATATATATATATATATATATATATATGTAAATATATATATATATATATATACACACACACATATATATATATATATATATATATATATATATATATATATATATATATATATATGTTTGTATGTGTGAACGCCTCTGTGTGTGTGTTGTATCTGTTCATTTAATATATATAAATTTCACCGTAACTGTCCTCGCTCGTTAACTATTATTTCCCCTAATTGGCAAAGTCTCTTTGTTTGGGAGATAACTATCTCTTCCAAACTAACCAAAACTTCAAAGCCTCAACAGCTAATCCAAATCCACTTATTTCTTATTCTTAAACGTTTTATTCTTTCTTTTCATCGAGTTTTTCAAGAAGCGGCTTTGGTGTTAATCAATAAAGGAGACAGTTAACATAACAAAGATAAACAAGTCAGGAATTTTGCGGCAAAGCAATAAGGCAACTTTTAAAAGGCCTGACTTCCAATTTTTTGGGGATAAATGTTGTTTTGAAAGACTTAACTTCCATTTCGTTTACAAAATGAAAAGTTCTTGAAAGTATCTATGTAGCTGAGAGAGAGAGAGAGAGAGAGAGAGAGAGAGAGAGAGAGAGAGAGAGAGAGAGAGAGAGAGAGAGAGAGAGAGAGAGAGAGATTATTAGTTATTAGTTATGAGATGATGGCATGGATAATGCACGTTATAAGAATCGAAACACCTTTAAAATGCCACAAGCGGGGATGTTTAGCTGGTGAGAAAGTTCAAAGAATCTTAGTTATTTATCTTTATTTTCTCTACGTAAAACATTCCATTTTCTACATTAATCAGGTACTTCTATGATGCAACTTTAGGAGGGCAGTTACCCTGTTGAATTTTGTCACT
>NC_090752.1:27298519-27301019 GCF_036898095.1 Palaemon carinicauda
TATCTATGAAAAATTTTGAATCCACTATCTTTTATGCCAAACGCTCATATTAAAACCCTTCCTTTTTATATATTTCCTTTTCCTTTAAATCCAGAAGAGAAAACAAATAAAAAAGATTTATAAACCAAAACAGAATATTTAGCAATCGTTAAGAAACGACCTTTTAAATAATAGGCCATTTAATACCTAACATAACAATTGCAATTACTTTCCTTTCAAACATGTTGCAACACTGAAATCCGACATTCCAATTTAACAGGCAAACGACAGCGAAAACAACATATTCTCGGTCAACCCTTTGGCTGTTTCACGTGGACTAGAAGGACTCGGCGAACATGAAAGACCATCCATAAAGATCTGTGCAAAACAAGAATATCTGATGCAGTCGTGTGGATCATGTGCGAGAGAGCCTTTCCTGATGGCCTATATACTACGACATTTATACTGGGATCACTTTTTTTTTATATTTCTCTTACGTGTTTAGAAACACCATGATGGGTATACAGAAGACGAACGCACACAATGACCAAAACATCTACTCTTTTATTAATACAAAGACCAAGCCATCTCGTCTTTTATTTATACAAAGACCAGAACGCCTAGTGTATTAGAGTTACACAACATTCAAGAACATTTTAATTCTTTTATCTGATACCCAGCATCTGTGGTGACAAAAGACTTACTATTTTTTTAGAGCAGTAAACTGAACTTCCTGTTTTTTGTGTGTGAGACTTTGACATCAACCGTAAACATGTTATGAGAGCAAAACTGAGTTTTATCCCCTCACCTCTTTTATCTGACTGCATTTCCTTTTAAATGACATCGGAAGTCCTCCTCCCTCACGGGAAAGAATTTGATTTCCAAGATGAACACTTTACGTTTTCATGATTGCTTTCAGGCTTTTGAAATTCGGGAAAAGGAGAAGGGAGAGCGAAAGGTGCTTCGAGGTGTATCAGATCAGTGCCGTTATGACCTCCATTGCACATTTGAAAGATTAAGGTTGAAACATCAGAAGAGAAATTTCCATTAGGGGATGAGGGGTTGACGCATATATCTAGTTCTTTTCTTTTTTCTTTTCTTGTATTGAATGACAAGGTTTTACTTCGCAAAGATGCTCAGTCCCATGGGAATAGAAACAAAGAACGTAATCTATGTCTGCAAGTGATAATAGTATTTTGTCATGCAGGAAAAGCTAGGCTTTGTCGCCACCTCGTCGTGAATTCTATTAGGCTTAACTAGCACCAATAAGAACTCAAATATATGTTTCCATTTCCTCTTTAAGAAGAAGATTGATAACAAAAAGACAATAATCTAGCGTTTTATAGATATGATTCATGTCCCAAGTTTCTCTCTCTCTCTCTCTCTCTCTCTCTCTCTCTCTCTCTCTCTCTCTCTCTCTCTCTCTCTCTCTCTCTCTCTCTCTCTCTCTCTCATACATATGTATATATATATATATATATATATATATATATATATATATATATATATATATATATATATATATATATATATATATATATATATACACAAGGAAATATTCGATGCATAAATCATATATCAAGACAAACAGTAGGTTCCAACAAAACTAATGTCACATTGAAAGCTATGAAATTGAGTTTAAAAAGCGAATAAAGATGAAGCAAACGAGGAATCAAATAGAATTCAGGGATATTCCCTAATGACCTTCCTGACGGAAGACGCCCTAAAAGGATTTATCGGGTGAGATTTATAGAGCGTCGTCCATTTAAACTTTGAAAATAAAAACAAATCTCCTAATCACACTTTTCCGGGTATTTATTTATGCCTTGGGTCTGTTCTTTCTAGACGAAAAATTCACCTACACATACGTAAATAGTGGTTTACATATTTAATTATGCACTCACAGTAAATTTATGATTACACAAGTTAATTTACACATGAAATTAGATAAGTTATGCAAAACTATGTGAGAAAACGAAGAATAAGGTGCGAATAAACAGAAATAAAAGTCACAACAAAACAAAAGATAGAAATGCTGATTACATTGATAAAACAATGTAACGGCAAAGACATTTCTCTGTTCTTGTACAGACAACTGACCAAGGAAGGGTTAATGGTGCGTTGCCCTGATTTACAAAGAAAATAGGAAAATATGATAAAATTCTAATAGAAACCAACAAAAACTGTTTGATTGAACATGTTATACCCTGAATATCATCCTTTAATTACACGTGTAATAAGAATTAATCATTAGCTCAGCTTCCGAACGTAACAAGAAATCTTTGAATACGGGCAATTCCCTTTAGATGGTTTTGGTTCGATCCCTTTGACAAGTGAAAATATATTAAACTTTATGAATGGTAACATCAATACCTAATAATACCATTCCTTCCCAAATTTTGTGGAGTACTTTTTTGTTCAGACACTAAACATAATCTTTTTTTTAAAAATGCTAATTTTTCGGCATTACTGAATATTATTACAAATCGAGAACTTTCTAAATTACGACGACATTTCCGGA
>NC_090752.1:27306019-27341019 GCF_036898095.1 Palaemon carinicauda
ATAAGAAATACCTTTGCTGATATAAATAATGAAACACTTGAGCCCGTTGAAAAAAGTAAGAAAAGTATTATATTGCATAAACAGAGGCAGAGAGGCAAGAAAAGATAACCTAACTATTGATTCAACAATTGACAGAGGAGATTTTATAGTAGTAAAACTCGGTGAACTTTACACAAAATGTCTGCAAGAATGCTCCATACCTACAGCGTCGAAAACGTTTATTTTTACACGAATTCACTAAAGAGGAAACTCAAAAGGCTTGAAAAAAAAAGTCGCCCAATAATTTTCGTCTGAGTAATATATAGAATATTTACAAATATCATATTAGGGCGTATTGACAGTTAGACTTCAATCAACCAAGAGAGCAGGCAGTGTTTAGAAGCGTTATTCAACATGTGATCATGTCCATGTAAAGTGTAATTATATATATATATATATATATATATATATATATATACATATATATATATATATATATATATATATATATATATATATATATATATATTCCCTAAACGAGGCGTTGTTCCAAAACAGTCATCCTACATGCTGAAATACATGAACGAGCACGCGCCTGCACACCCACACACCCATATATATATACTGTGTATATGTATATATATATATATATATATATATATATATGTATGTATATATACTGTATGTATATATATATATATATATATATATATATATATATATATATATATATATGTATGTATATATACTGTATATGTATACTGTATGTATATATATATATATATATATATATATATATATATATATATATATATATACATATATATATAAATATATATATACATATATATATATATATATATATATATACATATATATAAAGAGAGAGAGAGAGAGAGAGAGAGAGAGAGAGAGAGAGAGAGAGAGAGAGAGAGAGAGAGAGAGAGAGCAATAATTTTGTATATACGAGTAGCTTTATCCTTATGTGTTAAGCAATTTGGAAAAAGAAGGTAGTGAGTTCTTCCTTTATGTTGAGGAGAAGATTCATTACTCCAGAAAATAATGACTCTAAGGAAGTATAGCCTTCATTATATGAGAGTTTGAAGCAGGGAAGGCCAAAATCCAAACCTAATTATAGCAAAAACGCTTTTAGATAACTTAAAGTCCTCGATATTTTCCAGACTGCTTATTCTTCGCCTCAACACCGATTTTGTGAGTCTACATATACAAACAAAAGCTTCAGCTTAGATCACTTTTGTTAATTAAACTGCTTACGGGACATTATTTTCTCCAGAAGGGATGTGGATATTCTCAAGGAACCTATTAAACATGAAGAACTGGCAGTAACCAGAACAGATAAGGAGACTACAGTCAACCTTAATAAACATATATATATATACTGTATATATATATATATATATATATATATATATATATATATATATATATATATACAGTATATATATATATATATATATATATATAAACAGTATATATATATATATATATATATATATATATATATGTATATATATATATATATATATATATATATATATATGTATGTATAAGAAAACAGGAGATCCTGACTATTCAACCGCCTTTTTGTCAATGATCAAATAAACAGATTTCTGAGGTATTCAAAAGAGCATACCATATAAAATGATCCATACAATGTAGGTCCTTATACAAAATCAGTGCTTTTTAAGGCATATTACGCGGATTACCCATAATTCACCAAGAAGGTATCCCAATGAGACCTATAAATACTCCATACATCAAACTATATGTTGGCTAATTATTTGATCCTAATGGAAACAGTTGTAACAAATATAGTAATTGTTTTACTATACACAATTCAGAAAGATTTAAAGTAGATATCATCCCCCAAGACGAGGATCTTTTTATGATTATCTTGAATGCAGAATCGGTTTTTACTAACGTCCCTGAGGAAGAGACCAATTAAATGATGTTGAACAAATTTTTTACTGACCCAGACCTCATTTCTAATCACATTGATATCACGGATTTTAAGGAACTGTTAAACTGTGCAAGACACAAGGTTTGTTTTTACTACAAAACTCATATTCAAACATGGTATGACCACGGGATCTCCAATAACGGAACCTTTTAAAATATTCTATTGTGCTCTATTGGTGATACTATTACTGTTCAGGAGTAAGGATCAAGACAATGAATTGCTTGAATATGCGAATTGAATGCGTCTCAATATAAGATTTACTACTGAATATGAAAACGAAAACAAACTTGCCTCTTTGGATGTATTAATTTTCAAATATGACGATCAATTTGATACCACAATCTTCATAGGAAACCTCTCTTACGGGTTTTGGCAAAGATTTCTATTTGTTTATTCACTCCTTCCCGCAGGGCCTTTACTTTAACGTCTAAATGGAATTATTTCCATCAAGAAATTTCATATTAGTCCTAGAATTCTTTAAACAATTTCTATTATTCCAGCTTTTTTCATATAATATTTCAATAATTTCTTGAATGATAATTATCTCCCCCAAATCAAAATTTCTATGGTTCCTAAAGTACATTTTTATGGAAATATTTCGCTAATGTGTAATAACTTCTTTTACCAGGATCACCTATGGAAACCTACTCTCCAGCATCTACCAGCTATCGATCCTGATGACATTTAGACCCTTATATGAATGTAAAACATATAGAGGCTAAATCCTTAGATGACTTTTGGAGTCATTTAACAATTTCGTTGCCTAATCTGTGATATTAGAAACAGGTGGGCTCTATCCATAGGTAGTTGAAAGTCAGAATATATTGTCATCGAGGCACGAGTTACCGAACAAGTGTTAAATCATCTAACCAGGAATTTTCTATTATCAACGACCACGTTAAAATGTAAACATGACATTAAATACAGATTGTAACGTTATCAATAAGGTTCTCAATGACCATATAAATCTATTACCGGTAAATAGAAGTTTGTTCACTTTCGGCTAAAATCTTGTCCGAGCGGCGCAATAATGTCATGCTGTCCATATATGCTGGGTCCATTATACGTCTTTGTACCGAGAAAGTCAGCAATAAGATGTTGTGTGAAACTATGACTTCTCAGTCATCTTCTACAGTTCAGAATTTGTTTTCCATTAGTTTCATTCATTTGTACCAAACCATATTCCTCGACTGGAATGGTTGTTACTTTATTCATAAAAAAAAATACTTGTCAAACGAGGAGAAAGCAAAGGAAGAAAATTAAGCTCTCCTTTCTAAAATATAACATAGCTTGACTAGGGACATGAACAAAACTGTTTTATTTCACGTTCATTAGGCAATGAAAATGTCTTTTAAATTTTTTTTATTTCCTATTTATTTGTTTTTAATTCCTATATTTTAGCAAGCGTATAAACAAGGGAAATTAATGGCTACATATAAGCCAATCTAATTTTCAAAAGAATAAACAAAATATTCAGGGCTAGACCTAGTCAACAAAAAAGGTCTCATTTAATTTAGATGGAGGTAAAAGGAAGCAAAACATATTATCGCCTTCAATAAGTATGTAAGTGTTTGTATATTAATTCATACGCTAAAATACTTTATTCTAATTTATAAAAAAATGAATTATTATTATTATTATTGTCAGCTAGGCTTTAGTTGGAATATGATGCATTGAATACAGTTATCTGTATGCTTTTTAGATCCGTTTTTACTTACAGAACACCTTTGTGTGCGCGTTATACTTGTAGCCTACTTGACACAGGAGAAAATTATTTTTACTCTCTTGGGTTACAGAAAAGATTTGAGTGTGCCGTATTTAGATTTATTCTTTAATTAGATTGATATTCCTTCCTTCATCACATTTTTTGTTTGCAGGATAGAATACATAACATTACAGATACTTGAAATTAAATTTTATTCATGCATTGTAAGTTTCAGATCCATAAATGGAATTTTTCTAATATAGAGATTGATAATCTTACTTTGTCTTGAATTATTTTGTTCTATTGTTTTATATTCAAAGTAAATCAAGAAAACTTGGTTAAATATGACCAAATCAGATTTTTTGGGCTATACGGATTTGTTGGCATGATTTTTTATCAAGAGTAGTCTGATATTCAAATTTCATAGACTAATCACTAATTTTAAGCTTCGGCCAATGCTATAAGACTTTTAAATTCGTAAGACTACAATCCCGGTAATATTACTCAAATATTGCAAAATTGGCAGCACGGCAAATAAAGAAATAGTTCATTTGTTATACACCTTAACTGCATTGAGATAGTACGTGTACTCTATTTTGAAAAGTAAACTCTACTCTACGAATGAAAAAGTTGTAAAACCAATTTAAATATATTAAAAACATGCCTCGTTTTATTTTATTTGTATCCCTGTGGACAATCAATTGTTCATTTACTTCAATCTAAATATATATAATGATGGTAATATACAGTAATTTACTAATATAGCACTGTGCAAACATGTAAGGCTTCCCCAATATCATCAACTTTTAAGTAAATATAACTAGAATAATAGGGAGCAAAATCAACGTATATATTTTAATCATACTATTTACATGATTTTTTCAAATAAAATTTTTATATTTGAAGCTAATAAAGGTAAAAGTGTGGCTGAGACAAAATTACATAAAAATACGTCTCTCATTGATATTTTCATTTCTTATAATTCAAGCAGTATAACCTTGCCACCTGAGTACGACCAGACTTCTCTTGATTAGAGTTTAACCCAGACCACGCCAACTATACCTTACGCGAGTTTCTGTTGAAACCATACAAACGGAAGGGCCTCGTCCCAGTCTAGTCCCTTCTTGTATTCTTGCCTAGTGATTGGCAGCTGCCAACTAGCATCGTGATTGGCCACCATCTTCTCACATATGATTCATGTAAAAATAACAATAATATTTAATAAATCAGATGACAAGAGACAATAGTAGGCAGAACTGTAATTTGTCATAGGATGGTGTTTGGCCGTATTGAGTAATGACATATCAATATGAAGAACAAGACTTCAAAAGTCAGTGTAAAAGTAATGACTGATCCCCGCTACCTTCTCACCTTGTGATTGGCCGTCCCATTCCCGCTATAACGGGAGCAAACACCATTTGAGGGATGTAATATAAATTATATGTAATAATGTTACTTTAATACTGATATCGTGTTCAGAACATTCATTTACCGTTTGCCAGAACAGAGAACCATGAGATAATGTTTATTTGTGAGAGAAGCGAGCCCCGCCAGAGCAAAGACCATTCCAGGGACGTTTGCAAAGCAGGGTTAGGCAAGCTCCTTTATGTTTATATGAGAAATTAGATGATGCTGGAAAGTTCTACATTTTCTCTCTCCTGAACAGCATTGATTTTACACTGACTCTTTTTAAGTCAATTTCTTCATAATTAATAGTGTTTTTTTTTTTTTTTACATGAATCAGCTTTGAGAAGGTGGCGACCAATCACAATGTGAGGCGGCTGAGGCCAATCACAAGGGGCTAATACAAAAAGGGAATAGGCAGCGTGTAGGCCCTCCCAAAAATAGCCTGAATCATTTCTCTTGTCTTTTTTTTTCTTTTCTTTTTTTTCAAATCCCTTTACTTGTCCTGTGCCTTCGAATTCTGTGACTTCTTGTCTTCTGCTCGGGTGGTGAAGACTTTATTCTGCCTCGTTTGTGAATATTTTGTTCATTAATTTATAAGGATAGGGGCAAGTTAAGTGCGTTTTAGAGTTTATTAATCAAGTTGACTATTTAATGGGTGATTACAATGGGTAATAAAATGGTATTTTATTTAAGCGTGCAATTTCATTTTATTGACTGTTAATAAATTCTTATCAATCTTTGTTAGAACTGTAACTTTCATTATTATAATGGTGAACAGGAGCATAATTGTCTGAAAAATGCAAGTATATATGCTGTTCTGCGTAAGAGTTCTTCTACTGGGAAATGAAAATGGCCAGTAAGTTAATAAAGATTAGACTTATAACAGATATATAATTCCTATACAAATGTATTCAGTGAACACCGACAATTAAAATAAAAGACATTTCGAGAGAATGTAAGATATTTTTAGAAAAATGGGAGACAATTTAAGAGAATATCAAAGATACTGAGGATATCGAAGAGACTTTGAGAAAATATGAGAGATGTTGAGAAAAGCAAAGAGTTTTGAGAAAAATAAGATATATGCATAAGGAGCAGCCTTAAAATGTTGAGCATTACAGTCCAGTATTATAGAAAGAGCGCATTATGAAAAAAAGAATTGGTGAAAAGATGGAAGAAAAAAGTACGGAAAATGCTGGTCATGTGATGAGAAGGAATGAGGAGCAGGATGAAAAAAAGAAGAAGATGAAGAAAAAAAAGTAGCTATGGAAGGGCCAGGAAATCGTAAAAAAGTATAATAGATGAAGACCTGGCTCTGATGGAAGTTCAATAAGACAGTTACAAGAGAGGCGAAAATGGAGAGAACCTATTTTACGTCTAATTCTGTAAAGTGAAAGTTATACATGAAGATTTTTATGGCACATTCATACATACATAACTATATTTGCGTACGAAATGAAAACTAATATTTACGGGAGCAAACATATTTATGTATTTTTTTTTGTATGGAGAGAGAGAGCCTTACCTTACCTTATTGCCTTATTTTTTGTTTGGGTTCCCCCAGGTCCCTCAGTGTGAGGCACCTCGTATATCCACCAGAGAGTTGCTAATACATCTTCCGGTGTATTTTGCATCTTCCAGTCTTGGATGGTCTGGGATGCATCTTAGGTATTTATCGAGCTGATTTTTGAACGCATCTACGCTCACTCCTGATATGTTTCTTAGATGAGCTGGCAGCACATTAAATAGTCGCTGCATTATCGATGCTGGTGCGTAGTGGATTAATGTCCTGTGCGCCTTTCTCAGTTTACCTGGAATGCTTTTTGGCACTATTAATCTACCTCTGCTTGCTCTTTCTGATACTTTAAGCTCCATGATGTTTTCAGCAATTCCTTCTATTTGCTTCCATGCTTGTATTATCATGTAGCGTTCTCTTCTCCTTTCTAGACTGTATAGTTTTAAAAATTGCAGTCTTTCCCAGTAATCAAGGTCCTTAACTTCTTCTATTCTAGCAGTATAGGACCTTTGTACACTCTCTATTTGCGCAATATCCTTTTGGTAGTGTGGGTACCATATCACATTGCAGTACTCGAGTGTACTACGCACATAAGTTTTGTAAAGCATAATCATGTGTTCAGCTTTTCTTGTTTTAAAGTGTCTGAATAACATTCCCATTTTTGCTTTACATTTAGCCAACAGTGTTGCTATTTGGTCGTTGCATAACATATTCCTATTTAAAATTACACCAAGGTCTTTAATTGCTTCCTTGTTTGTGATTGTCTCATTATTAGGTCCCTTGTATGCATACACCATTCCTTCTCTGTTTCCATAATTTATTGATTCGAATTTATCGGAGTTAAATACCATCCTATTTATCTCCGCCCATTCATATATTTTGTTTAGATCTCTTTGTAGTGAGTTCCTATCTTCATCACAAGTAATTTCTCTACTTATTCTTGTGTCATCGGCGAAACTTCTCACTACGGAGTTTTCAACATCACAGTCTATGTCTGAGATCATAATAACAAATAGCAGTGCAGCTAATACCGTACCTTGGGGCACACCAGATATTACCTGGGCTTCATCTGATTTCTCGTCATTTGCAACCACTATCTGTTTTCTGTTTTGCAGGAATTCTTTTACCCATTTTCCTATCTTTCCCACAATATTATGCTTTCTCATTTTTTTCTCCAATATGTTATGGTCTACTTTGTCAAAGGCTTTTGCAAAATCTAGATAGATCACATCTGTGTCTTTTTCATTTATCATATTATTGTATATGTTTTCATAGTGAGCTATCAGTTGGGTCTGTGTACTTTTTCCAGGTACGAAACCGTGTTGACCCATATTAAACAAATTATTTTTGACCAAATGGTTCATTATTTTCTTTTTTATTACCCTCTCATACACTTTCATAATATGTGATGTTAGACTAACAGGTCTATAATTGCTTGCCTCTAGTCTTGATCCACTTTTGAAGATAGGGGTTATATAAGCTAATTTATGTTTAACATATATCTCGCTCATATCTATACTCTGTCTTAGCAGTATTGCAAGTGGCTTCGCGATAGTGTTTGCAGTTTTTTTTAACAAAATCGCTGGAACTCCATCTGGTCCGGCTGCCGATCCATTTTTAATTTCGTTTATAGCCGTAACAATATCTGCTTCATTAATATCTATATCCGTTAGATATTCAACATTTTCTTCTCTCATTTCTGTTTCATTATTCTCATTCGCAATTCTTGGCGTGAACTCACTCTTATATTTTTCTGCTAATATGTTGCATATTTCCTTTTTTTCATTCGTTAGCCGTCCTTCAATTCTTAGAGGGCCTATTTCTATTCTCCTTTTATTCATCTTTTTTGCATAGGAGTAAAGTACTTTGGGGTTTCTTTTTATATTTTGAAGTGTCCTTTCTTCTAAGTCCCTTTTTTCATTTTCTTTCGACTGTATAATCTTTTGTTCTGCATTTTCTATCTTACATTTTATTTCCCTCATTTTCCACACATTTTTTTCTTTTGCAAGATTTTTCTTCCACTTTTTAATTTTTTGAAATAAGATCCTTCTGTCTCTTGGTATGTACGTCTTTTGTTTATTGTTTTTTTTCGGTACATATTTTTCAACAATTTTCTCCAGTATTTTGTACAGTATATCCGTATTTACCTGTATATTATCACTTATAAATACATTTTTCCATTCTTTATTCAGTTCTTCATTTATTTCTGACCATTTTATATTCTTACTGTAAAAGTTATATTTTCCATATCCTTCCCAAAGTTTTGTGCTTTTATTAATTCTGTGATCACTTGCTTTGGAATGAACTATCAATTCTATGACATTGTGGTCTGAAATTCCCGTGTTATACACTATTATTTCTTTAACATAATTCACCTCATTCACAAATACTAGATCTAGGACATTTTCCTTTCTTGTTGGAATGTGGTTTATTTGTTGCATATTATGTTCTAATAGCATATCTTGAAGCTTTTCAAATTGCCTCTTATCTTCTGCGCTACTATTACTATCTTTTTTATATGTATACATACAACCACTTTCTTCTATCCGTTCTTTCCAATCCACGAAAGGAAAGTTAAAATCTCCGGATAGGAGTATATTCCAGTCTTTATGGTTTCTACATATATCATCTATTTTTTCTATTATTATGTCAAACTCCTTAGTGTTTGGGGGTCTGTAAACTACAATATTCATTAGTTTTTCAAATTCAAATTCTACCGCAATCAATTCACATTCTGTGTTGCTGTATTTTTCACATACTTTTCCTTGATTTATGTCTCTTCCATATATTGCGGTTCCCCCTTGATTCCTATTTTTTCTGTCTGATCTATAAGTTTGGAAACCCTTTATCTGGTCATCACTGCCAGTCTCTTGGGAATACCATGTTTCACTTATATTTAATATATCTATTTTTTCAATTTGGGTTAGTTCTTCTAAGAACTCTATTTTCCTTTTAGAGTTACTCGTGACTAAACCCTGTGCATTCATTACTATTATGGTTTGTGTTTCATCCCCATTATTTAATATTGGTAATAATATGGATTCTCCCATGCTTCCTTCCTGTTCTGATATGATGTTCTTTTCTTCATTTCCCGGAATTCTGCCATTAAAAAATCCAACTTTTCTATTATATTTGCTCTTTCGCCTTCATATTTATTTGTGTGTGTATACCTGCAACTGTCCCCATATCTGCACCAACCCCTGGCATTATAGATGCATTCTTTGTAGTTGGGCTCTAAATGTGCAGGTTTGGGTTGAAAGGCCTCATATCTTGGGGCTCTTGGTTCAAAGCGCGGTATATACACGGCCTGCTTTTTTGTTTCTTTTTTTGTTTCTTTTTTGCTTTCATTTTTCTTTTCAGTTTGCTGAGTTTTCTTACATTCATTCATGGTTGCAGGATGCATATATCGACATTTTTTGTTGTAAATGCATCCTTTTCCTTCTTTTAGGTTTTTGCATATTTTTGGATGGAGATCTCTGCATTCGTCTCCATATCCGTCTAAATACGCACATTTACCATATATTTCATAATTATGGCATATCTTTGGATGCTTGTAGTAGCATCTTTCGCCAAATCTGCAATTCCCTCTTTTCAGCATATTGCAGACTATATCCTTCTTTTCTATTTTTTCTTGTTCTTGCTCTTCCCTAAAATTATGTAGGTCCGGGTAGAGTCTCTTGGGTCTATTATTTGTTTCCATCTGGTAATTTATTTCTTCATAAGTATGTTGTTGGATGGCATCATAGGTTATATCAATGATTTCTTCTGCATCCTTACACATATCCTGTTCATTGTTCTCTTCTTCTTCTTTTTCTTCTTCTTCTTCTTCTGTTTCTTCTTCTTCCTCTTCTTTATCTTCAACTACTTGCAGATTTAGTCTCGACTTAATTATATTTTCTATCCAGACTAAGCATGTTGAGCAGAATACCTTTGTGTCTTTATTTTTTATTTTTTGCTGTATTTCAGCACATGTGGGATGTGTTGGGACATGACAGGCATCACATTTTCTAATCAATTGTTGAGGATTATTAATGGAATACCATATCTTACATGTATTACACCATTTTGGCATTCTTTTTCCCATTGCATCAATCAGCATATTCACCATATTGGACTTCTTATTGTTCTTTGATGGAATGTGTTGATTGATGTAGACTTTCTTTATAAGTCTCTTTAACACTTGGATTTTCTTTGGAATTTCTTCTATTATTTTGCTGATGTTTTCCGCAGATTTGCTCCAGTTTATTGGATCATATTGTTTCAATATGACTGCGAATATTTTTCCGTCACATTGGTTGACGTTACTAGTGACCTCTGTTATCAGACGGTCGAGCTCCTGTTTCGCCAACTCATGGAATTTATTTTTGCTGAGTCCAGCGATGTCTCTCCAAGCCTTGCCCGTGTTGTACATAGCCATCTTGATTAGATTTTTAGTAATTCACAAGATAACTATTCTATGCCGACGTTTTATCCCACTTCTCCGACCTCAAACTAATCACTGACTATTCACGAAAACTTGTAGCTATATTGCACTCGATAGCCTTTTGTTATCCGCGTTAAATCATGATATAGGGTCGCAAAAGTGTAATCACTCACTGGCACACAGATACAAAACTGAGAGAGAGAGAGAGAGAGAGAGAGAGAGAGAGAGAGAGAGAGAGAGAGAGAGAGAGAGAGAGAGAGAGAGAGAGAGAGAGAGTATTTAAGAAAAATAATTGTCAAAATCTTTTCTCATTCTGATACCAAGCTGAAGAAATCCTACTTCAATAAAAGAAAATATTTCAAAGGGTCCTTTAAGAAAGAATCTTCCTCCGGAATGGCCTTACACTCTATTCTCTGTTTCTGCCTCATTGCTTTCGACCATTTTTAATGCAAAGATACGGTTCAGGCTGTCAAGACAGCGAGATGAAGATGCTTCCACGACGGAACAAAAGATGCAGTAAATCTTTTGCGTAATCACAACCTGTCATAAGCTTTCTATTCCGCGAATGATAATGCTTCCAGAAAAAGCAGGTCGTTTGCTTGATGAGTTTTCTTATTTTAGTTCGGTATTTTTAAAAATACTTGAGTCTTACATTTGTTTGCTTGTATGTTCATTCTTAATTTTAAAGATTGTTGTGGTCTTTTATTTGCTTGTTCTCTCTCTCTCTCTCTCTCTCTCTCTCTCTCTCTCTCTCTCTCTCTCTCTCTCTCTCTCTCTCTCTCTCTCTCTCTTATATATATATATATATATATATATATATATAAATATATATATATAAATATATATATATATATATATATATATATATATATTTATATATATATATATATATATATATATATTTTTTTTTTTTTTTTTTTTTTTTTTTTTGAGGAGTGGTGGTTGGAGCTGTGATGTATAGCACTCTTCTTTTTTAAATAAGGTGATGCCATCCTTACATGAAACCCAATAAACACTGTTCACCTAAACGTCATCCCCTGGCACAGCTTTTCCTCTGATGTGCTAAAGAAAGTGAACAGCCCCGCTGTCTTGTAGATTTAATCTCTCAAGACGAAGGCTATAGGTACTTATCTGAGGTTCAAGTATGCACTGGGCACAGGCACTGAGGTGATGGTCAGGAAAATTACTATTTTGACCAAAATAAAATGCAAGGCTCTTCTAATGCCATTAATGGTCTAATAAAAACATAATAACATTGTTAACCGTTGGGTTGAGCATTTCCATGCTACTCTTGACATCTGTATTGCTATCGATGAGTTAATGATAGTCTGCCTAATTTACCACTCATCCAGGATTACGACAAACATCCAGAATTTCCCAAAATTCTGAGCCCAATAAAAAGCCTCAAAGAAGTCAGTCCTAACGGTATTTCTGGTGAAATTATTCAAAAACAGTAACTACCTCCTCTAAGTGGTGATTTACAAGATCATCTACACCATGTGGAGGGGGGAGGAAATAACAGAATCATGGTTAAACTCTACAATAAATCTTATTGTAACAACAGCGGATATATTTTTCTTGCACTTATTGTTTTTCACTTAACTAAACATATATCTAAATTCATGCTACCGGACACCCAATGTGCTTTTAGATAGGATTATCAACGAGATATACTTTACTCTGAGGCAAATATAAGAGAAATGTCAAGTGCAAAAATACAAAAAATTAAAATAAATAAAAAAATTTATACATATATATGCTTGAGGGTACAGTCGGGCAAACTATCTTGTCTCTTGCACTTGTTATTTTGAATTTTCATTCTCTTGCTATTTTCAAGTTTTTATAGTTTAAATATGAAATTTTTTTTTTCAATATTATTGTTCTTAAACTTTTCTTGTAGTTTTTCCTAATTTCCTTTCCTCGCTGGGCTATTTTCCGTGTTGGAGCCCTTGGGGTTATTGCATCCTGCTTTTCCAACTAGGGTTGTAGCTAAGCAAGTAATAATAATAATAATAATAATAATAATAATAATAATAATAATAATAATAATAATAATAATAATAATAATAGCCTTTGACAAGGTGCCCTGTGAGCTCCTGTGGAAGATTCTTGCAAAATAATGAATTCCTACTAATTTTCTCAAAACATGGAAGAAAAAAGTCTGTATTGCTAGCTTAAAATCCCTATACTTGAAGTAGAGTAAGGTGAGGTTCTGCCCCGTTCAACATATCAGATGATTACAACCCATACAAAGATATCCATACGCCAGCTACTTTACCTGTAATATACTGTATATACTGTAGATGTTGAATTTTTCGCCAAAAAGCCCGGAGTCAGTGAAACATACTTTAGACATGTTATCTACAATATATAAGCCACTAGGCTGGCAGATAAAAAGAATAAAAACTGAACTCTAATACAACGAACTAAACGAAATCCGAATGTCCCACACTTCACCATTAATGATACACAAGTGCAGGTAGTGTAATTTTTTAAACGTTTCATCTGCTAGTGAGACCGAGGATGGTATGCTGGAGAAAATAAACACGACATCACATACTCTTGCCAGACTGAGGACCAGGGGTTTCCAGAACTAGCACTTGACGCTGACCATCAAGGTCTAAGCACATAAAGCATTATGTATCTTAACTCTTTCTCTTTGCTGTTGAGGCCGTGACTCTAAATCGACGTCATCTCAAACAACTGTAACAAAGTGGCTCACCTGGAAAGTTCGGATTACGCACAAACAGATTCTGGAACGGCATCTCGAGCACCTGGAACAAATGTGGCTCACCTGGAAAATTCGGATAACGCACATATAGGTTCTGGAATGGCATCACAAGCAACTGAAACAAAAGTGGCTCGCCTGGATAGTTGATTCCACACATAAATATTCTGGAACGAACAGAATGCACAAGCGTTGAATCCATACTCATCTTACGCCAACTATGATGGCTTGGTTACTTGATCTGTATAATTTGAAGACCAAGCTAAGTTAACCTTAAAGAAATACAAAATTCCACAGATACATTAAATTATTTGAGTTTTGAATCTACCTATTTTCTTGCCTATTTATCTATTGATTTACGAATTTTTAGGACTATTATTTGCTTGCTTATTTTTCATGTATAATTTCGTACCAATATCTATTTTTTTGCTGCAATAAAACATCGAAAAGAAATTTCTCTAAAGCAAAGAGGCAGGAAATATCAGCAGGGGAAAAATATCTTTCCCTGAAAAGTAAGGAACGTCAAATAAACCCCCCACTGGAGAGACACAATTCAATTCACTGCTTATTACACGATTAGATCAATTGCAGCAAGAATCCTTCGGTTTTCGTGCTACTTGCAAGCGGCCAAACAAGCGAGACCACGAGACGGTGCGCCAATATCTAAATTCTGTCAACGAACGAACATCAGCATTTGTAGCGCCGCTTTCGCCTAATGTGATTGCAACCCGGGAAACGCATTGCTTTAATATCAATATCATGGAATTGTATACCGACCCAATTGGTAGCAACCCACCAACCCCTCCCTGGTGCTTGAGGGGGTTGGGGGAAGGTCAGTGGTGGAGGGATAACTTCCACGAAATGAATGACAGTGTCTTCAGCACAGACATTTGGGAAGGAAATGAATACCGTGGTGGGAACCCTCGGCAGTTTAATAGAATTCCAATATGTGGATTTGATTCCCAAATGAATTCTCGTGTTCTCTGAAGAGGTGGTTTGTAAATTGCTTTTGAGGAGTTTATTAAATCATTCCTTTCAGAGGATATTGGGCGGGATATTTGAGCCATGTGTCTTATGATTATGAGGCGGTTCTCCCTTTTCTTTGAAAGTTTCCTCTCGCTTCCGTTGTCACTGTCGTTTGCGTCGGAAGATTGGCCTTTTATTTTCAAGAATATCATTCTCCAATGAGATCAAGCGAATAAAACTCTCATCGTAAAGGGATTCAACCAATATTTATAGATCTAATTGATGAAAAGATGAAGAATCTTCAGGCAGAAATGTTATAGAAACAAAGATCATTTAAATTATGTGCTAAAGAAATTGTAGTCATCACACAGAATAATTTCTATATAACATGCTTTATTTATTCTTACAGCATAAACCCAAAAATATAGTTGCTGATATAAATAAAATGTTTAATTAGAGTTATCAAGGAGTAGAAAAAGTTCCCAAAGAAGAGGTTACTAACAAAAGCACAATTAATCTTTAAAAGAAAGGAGGCAAAGCATGGCAGTCTGCCAGAGAAGCGACTGACAAGAAAGATGTCGGGAGGAATTGAGCACAAGGAGAATAATCAGATATGGCGCCTCCCGCTCTCACTACATTCATTTGTTCTCTGTCTCAGCCCCGACAAGGCATCGAGTAAACATCGAGCGTACCGCTCTGGCGAACAGCCAAAAAGTGTAGCGAATTCACTTGCATGTTTGCTCCCTTGTCGAAGCACCATAAAGTATCACGTGGCCTGGTAACGAGGACCTAAACTGGAATTGAATTCATTAATGAAAAATCTCCTATATTCAAGACCATTATAGCATTACGTGTCTCGATTTTATTTGTTTTAAATTCATAAATTTAGAAGTAATATTTTACTTTGTTGAATACAATTAAACCTTATTCCGCTTTAATTTTTTTCTCTAAAATTCGTTATATTTGTTTTCTTTATTGGACACCATTTCAAATAGTGTGGGTCCATTATCAATATATATAAGTCTTACCAAACCAAATGGTTTCGTAGAAGAATTAAAACAAAATGTGGAATGGCCATTAAAAGAATGCGATTTCAAAAATATGATTCATTATTGTTTGGGAAAAAAACATGAAGATTCTTATTACAGAAGAGCTGTCCTTGAACTATTCTCTTAGCAAATGATATTTGACTCATTTTTTAAGAATTCACAAATAAGAAATACGGATGGTTAAAGAGATGGTTCAACTTTTACGTTTTAACTGTAAAGTCTGAACGTAAACAAAAGCCATTGCTTTGGATGCTGCAGATTTTCAAAGGTATTTTTGATCCACTGAACAATGATTAAAAAATTGAACAAAGCTATTGAATAGAGAATTGTCTGACCTTCACGCAAGAGAGGCAAGTAATGATTCAATTTTCCTAGTAACCGCGAACACTGAAAGTATCTCAAATTCATTTATTTTTGCCTTATCATGCTTCAAAGAATTTTGGGTCACAAAGTGAATATCATAAATTCCAAAAAAATCTACTAATTTCTAATGTTATCTAGCTACAACGTTTATTGAAAAGTGTAAAAATAACGAAATCATAATTATTTACATGGAATCATGAACAAAAATAATTGAAACAAAATAAAAGAATGACTATTCATATAAAAAACAAAGTAGAATAAGAATATAATTACAATTAATCATAATTGTAACAAATTTTTTTTTTCTTACCTTAAATAATGAATTAACTTAAAAGTCTGTATCACAGATTATGTGAAAATTATAGCGACAACAAACTAAAATCCACTGCCAATTAAGTGATGTTTGATTACAGACACCCGATAGCTCTACAATTCTTATCTTTCATGTTTTGCAATGGGTAACCTTTGAACAATGGGAGACACAATTAATTCAAGTTTGCGGACTATTTTTCGAAAACAATTATTCAGAAACAGTTGCTCAAAAATGATTCTTCGAAAACCACTAGCTCTAAAAATTCTACGAATACAGCTGTTCAATGGTAATGTAATCACTAGTTGATATTTTGTCGATTTCAATGTTTGTATTCCAATAAAACATTATAAGATTTTTTTAGTTTATACCAGATTAAAACAATAGCACCGCTTTAGATGTTGAATATTATGTAAAAAGATTTTGAGGCTACAATAGTAAGGCCATTAAGGAAGAATTGTAATCTAGTAATCCTTATTAGTATTTTATTCATTTGTCATTGTGTATACAGAAAAGTATGTGAATTCGTCCTCAAGAGAAGTTATGACACTAATACTAAGCTTTCGATAAACATTCTTGAGTTCGTTCCCGCAGATAAAGTCGTTGACTCTTTCAATATACTAATGGACGAAAATACACTGTATACTCAGCTCAAGCTTTGCCTATAGTCGACCACTGCGAAGATATATGGATTAGACAGTCTCATCTTAGGAATACGTGTCGCCCTCCTAAGTTTGAAATTGAGGATTGGTCTTGTCTTGATGAGGTGCAACAAACAACATAGTTGAAGGCTGGCATCACGAATTTCTTCACCAAGAGTCTGGTTATAATCCAAATATCTGGAAATCTTTAGGAACACTGGGAAGAGATTTAGTACCAGAAATTTATTAAGTGGAACCGAGTATAACAGAGGAAAAGAAATAAGGAAAGTATTTAGAGCGATTGAAATCGCTTACTGATAAATTTTTCTTCGTGTATCTGAATGTAATCGATTATTTACGTAACATTTCATATCATTTAGGCTTCATCATCATCATCATCATCTCCTTAGATGTCTATTGACGCAAAGGACTTCGGTTAGATTTCGCAAGTCGACTCTATCTTCAGCTTTTAAATCAATACTTCTCCCTTCATCATCTCCTACTTCACGTTTCATAGTCCTCAACCATCTAGGCCAGGCTCTCAAAACTCTTCTAGTGCCTTGTGGAGCCCAGTTGAAAGTTTGGTGAACTAATTCGGAAGTGCGAAGAGAATGCCCAAATCATCTCCATCTAACCTTCACCATGCACTCGTCCACATAGGGCCCTCGGATAATCTCTCTTATAGTTTAATTTCTAATACTATCCTGCCATTTAACTCCCAATTTTCTTCTGAGGGCTTTCCTCTGATATCTACAAAATCTGTTGGATATTGTTTCATTGTCATACCACGACTAATGTCCATACAGTACCACCGACCTCATTAAACTGACATATAGTCTGATTTTTATATGTAATTTCAGGGGATTTGATTTCCAAATTTCACCCAAGCTAGCCATGGCCTGATTTGCTTTTTTTTCTTTTTTTAATATTTCATTAAAATCATATCCTAAAGATCCTGTATAGGATATCATAGTTCCTAAATATTCAAATGATTCTGCCGAATTAATCCTTTTTCCTTCTAATGATATTTCTCCATTGCATATCCTGTTCTTATCATCTCTGTCTTTCTTCTATTTTTCTTAAGCCCAAACTCATGTGATATTTCATGTATTCTGGTAAGAAAGCTTTGTAAATCTTGTGGCTTTTTGCTAATAAGAACAGCATCTTCAGCATACTCTAGGTTAGCTAATTTGTTGTCACCAATCCAGTCCAATCCTTCTACACCATCCCCATCTGTTCTATGCATTACAAAATCCATGAGAAGGATACACAACATAGGTGACAACAATTCCCTTGGAGTACATCACGGGTCACTGGAAATTCGTTCGATAGGACACCACTAACATTACTTTGCACTTGCTACTCTCATGAACAGACTTAATCAAATATACATTATCAAGAGGAACTCCAAAATATCGTAGGACTCTCCACAAAATTGGCAGGTGCACACTATGAAATGCTTTTTCATAGTCCACAAATGCCATCAAGAGTAGATTTCTATATTCTACGCATAGCTGTACCACGTCTTAAATTAAAGAATTTGATCAGTACAACTTCTACCTTTTCTAGATCCTGCTTGCTCATCCCTCAGCTTTTCATCAATCTTTCTCTCTAATCTCTTAAGAATAAAAAACTATATATCTTTATGACAACTGACGTAAGTGGGATGCCTCTGTAATTATTGTAATCAGGCAGATCTCTTTTTCTCATTTTCACCAACGGTTAGCTCCCATTCATCAGGTTTTGCCTCTTCACGCCACATTCTACCAAATAATCTTGGGAGTCACTTCATTTTCAGACAATATCATCTCAGCAGATATTCTATCGTATCCAGAGGCTCTCCATCTCTTGAGTATCTTAAAAATAGCTTCAACTTCAAACACACTGAATTCCTTCATACACACACAAACACACACACCTATATATATATATATATATATATATATATATATATATATATATATATATATATATATATATATATTGTCATGGTCTAAGGTTTCTTTACCAATCCCCTCATATCATGTTTCAGTTAGGGTCAAGATTTCCAAACTATATTTCATAAATTCATTCTTCACTTGCTGTAACTTCCCAATCTGATTCATGGTTCTAACATTCCAAATACCAATTTTCTATTTTTCTTTAGTATTTATAAACCGGGAGATTCTTAGAACCCTGCTAAGCCTGGGACTGAAGACCATTCTGTTATTTTTGCTTTCCATAGACTGCCTAAATCCATAGAGGATTCATTGGCTAAATTCATCAAATGATAGCCAGTTCCTTGTGATGCGTAGAGCCTATCTAAGGCAAGAGACTCCTGCCGGTCCATACAGATTTCAGTAAGATCATCCCCCAGGCATCGAAAGTAGAAGCAGAAAAGACATCTTGTCTTTCGCCTTACACCCAATCTGTCACTCTGATGCCAATGAATTCATCAAGAATTAGGGGACATTTTCTCCACACTCAAAGTCCTCGTTGCTCCACTATGTTGCTCATTCGTTTATATAACAGTTGGTAAACAAGAATTGCTAAGATATACCACCTAGCTTGGAAAATGTTATTAATTTAAATATTTTATCTTATTTAGTTTTATTCAGGAAATAAATTCATGTACGTTTTATTGATTCTTTTTTTTATATATCCTCTAATATTATGTTTTTCATTCTCATAACAACAAGTAAGTGTAGTGATTCTAAGATCAATACTTTCAAACAAATGTTTGTAGCTATCTTTATTCGAACAATTGTTAATCCGAACATTTAGTTTTCAAATAAGTGTTGTTGAATAATTGTTTTCGAACAATTGTTTTCAAATAATTGTCCGGATACGATTAAGTCATGATGATTACACGAAATATCAAAAGTAGAGGAAGAGTTCACCCGCTACTTGCAGAAAGATTATCTGGCAATTGGTGTATGCAATAAAAAAAGGAAAAGAGTCTTGTATAAGTTATATTTAAAATATACTTTCACTTGAAGTAAAGGTAAATATGAAAAAAAGGGTTTGCTTATATAGATAAAAAACATATACCCACTCTTTAACCGATGTCAATATTCATTAGGTATTTATAGTGCTAAAGTCATTAATTATTTTTTCTACAAAAGGCACTAAAATTTTGTTTATCTTCAATTCCCATAAACATCTATATTCAAAAGCAAACTTATGCAGGCATGTGAAGCTTCCCCGGTCCCCACATCATTGCATGAAATGTTTTCCCTGGTTTGTTTTCTTCCTATAAGATTTGATATCTTTCCTAGGTTTCCCCTTACCTCAATACTCGTTAAATTGTTTGTTCATCCCTCTCTCTCTCTTTCATTGATTTTTTTTTCTATCAAAAAGTCGTGGCATTATTCAAGTTAACAAATAGAGGATGTCATCTCAGGCAAATTTTTTTCAAGGTATTATCATAGAACTACACGGAAAAAACCTTACTAGTAAAAAATTTTGGATATATATAGAAAAGCTCTCGTTTTCTATGAAAATGACCTTTATTCCCATAGCAAATAAATATTTAATAAGATATACCCTGATATATCCTACGGTTATGAGAGCCACCTAATGGAAATGAGGGGTTTTGCGTGGGGAAAATTTACTGGCGGATCGATAAATAATGGTAAAACTAACATTTTCTTCTCTATACATTATTCTCTGGGACAAATACTAAATCCACAAATAGAAAATGCACAAAATATGAGGTCCTCTTCCTCTGAGATATTTTTTTCACTCTTTTCTTTACATTTTGGAAGTCGGATATTTCTGCTCACGTTTGTGCATAGCACGTTGCGCAATTACGAGTTTATACTTACTGCGCACAAGCCCTCATTCCACTTCTTTCTACCAATGGATTTACTCCTGTTTGTTTGTTTGTAAATAGTTCCTCTTACTTCCTTCCCCTAACATATGACGAAGTTTACCATATTTGGCATGTATCTATGCTTTAGTGTAACATAGGCAGTTCTTTGACATACCCTGTTTTCTTAGGACAACTATTCAGTTCCTTTGTAGCTGATTTACGTGTCAGATGTGCGTTATGGAACCCAACATAACAACCTGTAATGACAGCTCTTCTGGCTATTTCAGTGCTATAGCCAAGTTTCACGGTGATTATCATTTTACTCCTGGTCTAGTGCATAATTTTCTAAAAGCTCATTGTGTTATCTCTCATTGGTTCAAGGGTCCCAAGTGCGAGTCTTGACTTGTTTTATAGGAAAGACCAGCACATTTTTTATTGCACCACTTATGACCCCCAACCTTCCAGTCTTAATCATAATGTAAGGAATTATTTGTGATTTACTTCATCTTAATGTAAGGATTTATTTGTAATTTAATTTTAGTTTGTGACCTAGGAAGAGGGGTCCGGGGACTTGGCCCCCGTCTATGTCTGTGGGTAGGGAGGGATTGTGACCTGTGATTGGGGGTCAGGGAGCTTGTCCTCCAGCTAGGTCTGTGACCTGGGAACTACTAGGTTAGGTTAGGTCGGTTTGTTAGGTTCTGTGGCCTTTCAAAATCTTGAAAGCGTTAAATAATCATGTTTTGTCCTATTTTTGCACGCCCAAAGTCCCAGGTTCCCACTTGTGTCTGTCAGGAAGAGGGAAGTCCATAACAGTAGAACGGCTAATTTGCAGCGGAAATAAAGGACAAATTCGTTGATAGAACACTATTTACAATGGGAAAACCTATTTTTCCTAATAGCAATGCTCAGTGTTGTTCTTTAATTTTACCTTTTTCAAGACCTCAAGGGCTTCTGAGATTGGCGAAGTATGAAGAGTTAACGCATAAGGACTAGTATTTTTTCTGATTGTGCAGTTTCCTAAGAGGTTGACGATTGTCTTACAAATAGTAATTTATCGAAGACTAACACAATTACTGATTGGAAAGTTCAGTCATAAATGACTTCGCCGAGTCTAGGTCTCAATTTGTTTCCACATATTTTCCACTTGACATGCGTTATACAAGGAAATATAGACTGTTTATACCTCTCTCTCTCTCTCTCTCTCTCTCTCTCTCTCTCTCTCTCTCTCTCTCTCTCTCTCTCTCTCTCTCTCTCTCTCTCTCTTACACTGACATATACCCTCGCACACATAGACACAAACACATACGAAAGAAAATAATTATTTAAATCGCCACGTATCTTATTAAAAATAAATATTCTACATACATTGATTGGAATCACTAAATCTAGTCTTGGCCAATTGATTTCCCTGTAATAACAATAATTCGATCTGATAAACCGTCAATTTGGCCTTCGCACAATGAAAATTCTCAAGCAAATCTCCTCGTAAAAGTCACTGAATCTTTTCTCAGCTCATTGGTTTTCATGCAAGAGCAATGTCTCGATTCAAGCTACTCAAAGAAATCACACTAAAAAGACACCCCCCACCCCCGAAAAAAAAGGGTCCTTAAATCAACTTTCCTCGTCTCATCAGCTTCCGTAACACCAGTAATTCTTTACCTCGTAAATTCCACGCAAAATCATCAGTGCGTTTCCTAATTTCCTATTTTCTTCATACCTCCCTGACACGTCTTGAAAAGACTTGAGAATTTTTACCGGTGGAGCAAATTTCCGATTCTGTTTAAAACGAAAGAGGGTAATCATTTCTTCATTTTATTATTATCCTCGGATTTTTGGCCCCGTCTTCTCGAGGCACCAATAGCCTCCACAGGAAATAGGCAGCATTCGGACGCTTTTTATTAAAATCATTTTGCCGAGGTCGCCATTTTAGAAATATTTTATGCGCAATGAAGTCTAGTATCAATAAACCTCATCCTTTTATAAGATTATCTATGTTTATATATATATATATATATATATATATATATATATATATATATATATATATATATATATATATCCAACACAATTCTAATAAGTGTCCTAAAATATTTTTTGTATCGATACATGTTGCTGTACATTTATCAAATTATTACATAGTTGTTTTTTTTTTTTATATTGAGAATGTAATGTATTAAATTAGCTAGATGCTACACTACTCCTGTAGGATTCTCTGTATAATTCTCATTCCAAGAAGTAAGAAAAAATACAACTCTGACTTGAAAATAACCTTTATTAAGAGATGGAAATGATCATGCAAAATGGCTGTCAAAATCTTTGGAAGTGGAACATCCAAGGTGTCCTTCAGTAGGGAGTGGTACATGTAAACTGGCCTCCATAATATTAGGGAGTGGAAGAGAGTGGGAGGGAGTGAAACAACCATTATATCCTTGAGAAGAAAGGGGACCAGAACATACAAGAAGGCTTCCAGAGATTTTGGGACTGCTTGGAATCAGTAATAACATAGGAGGGAAGTGTTGAGAAAGCAGTGAGACAGAAAGTGAAAGAAGCAAGACAAAAATGGTTGGATTAAACAGAGGTATCTTAGGCAGGATAATGGCATTACGGCTGAAAATGAAGACATAAAATAAGCATAATCAGGCCCATTATATCATATGGGACAGAAACTTGGTTATGACCATGTAATGAGAAAAGAGGATTTAAAACCGATCAAGAGAGCTAAGAACATGATATACAGTGATGGCATGGAGTGTGTGACATCAGAAGATCAGATGGATGAATATGATGAAGAGGGATATGGGTGAAGTATGATTGGGGGAAGAAGAATTAAGGAATAGAAATAGATGGAAAAGTTGATTCCAGATTCTGGCGTTGCTTTAGAGAATGATTATTAAGAAGAATACATTTTGTCACCCAAAAGAATAATTACAGGGCATACAAAAGGCCGTCAAGGGTCTTAGAAACAGGTATGTCTCAGATGCCTTCTTGAAGAGTATGGATGGAGTAGAATGTTCATTGTCTCCTCCAGATGAATAGGGAGTGAAATATCTAACAAAATTAGGATTAGATTATACATGATGGTTTTCAGAGGTTTAAGGAATGGAACACCCATTATTTTCTTTAGAAGAATAGGGTGTGGAATATCCAAGGTGTCCTCTAAAGGTGTATGGAATGAAACATCAATGGTGTTCCCTAAAAGGATAGGGAGTGGAACATCCAAGTTGTCTACCAGAAACATAAAAGGTTGGACATCAAGGAGAATACCTTAAAAAAAAAAAAAAAAAAATAGGGGGTGAAACATCCCTAATGTCCTTTGGAAGCATAAGGCCCTTCCGATGTTTCCTCCAAAATCACAAAGGGGAACATTCTGGATATCTTTCACAAGCATAGGGAGTAATATCCAACACTTTCTTTGGGAGTATAAGGAGAGGAATACCGCAAGCTCCAAACCTGAGATATCTAAGATACCATCCACAACCTTAGGAATTGTGACGTATAACAAGTCTACCAGAAGTTTGAGAAATTTCATATTGAAGATGTCCTCCAGAAGCTTCAAACTGTGACATCCCAAATATCTTCAAGAAGCTATGGAATCTGAACATCAAAGACATGAACATTAGCCCTTTAAAATAAGTTGAAGACCAGGTGTTTACCAAATTCATAACATTGTTACTTTCAAACGTGGTAAAGCTTTTATGTAAATTAGAAACACCTATTGTTCCAGCCCTCTATAATATTTTAATTAAGACAACGTATTCTCTCATGAGCTATTTATGTTTATAACAGCCATTTGTGAGAACGCTTCCATTCCTGACCTTGGACAGCCACGGCACCTAATAATATTTCCTACAAAAAATATCGCCGTTTGTGTGAAATCCATTAACGAAATGCGTGCCAGGCAATTATTCCCAAAATTACTTAACTAGTTGATGAAACCCATTACAGAGGAAACAAATGGATTGCTATTTCAACAGGATCATTTTCTGTTTTCGTACGTCTGAAAATACATACTTTGTAAAATAAAATAAAAATAAGGATGAACTTGGGATGCGATAAGTAAATGTCAGTCAAATTAAAATTTAATATCTATAGCACAGTAATGAGACCAGTGTTAATGTATGAGTAAAAAACGTGTATATATATATATATATATATATATATATATATATATATATATATATATATATATATATATGTATATATATATATATATATATATATATATATATATATATATATATATATATACATACATATATATATATATATATATATATATATATACAAATATATATATACATATATATATATATATATATATACAAATATATATATATATATACATATATATATATATATATATATATATATATGTATATATATATATATATATATATATATATATATATATATATATATATATATATTAAGTTGTTAAGGTGTGCAGATCACATACTTCTATTTAATGAATCATGGAAGGAATTGCAAAGAATGATAGATTTCAATGAAGAAAGCAGAAATGTAAAATAGAAAATGAAAATGAGTACAACTAAGATAATGTTCAATGAAAATTCAGAGACAACAAATAAGAGTTATGGACGAGCCTCTAGAGATTGTTAATGAATATACGGTCTTAGGACAGACAGTAAGTGTTTCCCCAGGATATGAGACCAAAATTAAAAGAAGAATAAGCATGGGAGGGAGAACTTTTGGTAAACGAAATGAGATTATGAAAATTAAAATGCCACTTTGTCTTAAAAGAAAGGTATTTAATCAGATGGTCCTACAAGTAATAATTTATGCATCACAACCGTGGAGCCTTACTAAAGCCTTAAAACATGAGCTAGTTATAATTCAAAGACGTATGGAAAGAATATTGATGGGAATATCACTAGGAGACAGAAAAAGAACAACATGGGCACGAGGGCAAACTAAAGTAGAGGATATTCTAACATGATGTAAGAAAAAGATATGGACATGGGTAGGACATGTAATAAGAATAACAGATAATAGATGGACATTAAGAATAACAGAATAGGTCTCTAGAGACTGCAAAAGAAGCACGAGAAGGAAGAGAAAACGATGGATTATCGAACTAAGAAAATTTGCGGGTATAAACTGGCATAGAATGACCAAAAACAGACGAAAGTGGAAAGACATGTCTTTGTCCTGTAATATATATATATATATATATATATATATATATATATATATATATATATATATATATATATATATAAATATATATATATATATATATATATATATATATATATATATATATGTATGTATGTATATGTATACTGTTTCAATTTCCCTAGGCTATGTTCATTTCCTGAAATTTTATTTTATCATAAGTGATTTTGCCAACTAATATAGAATATTCAACCCCTATGAAACGTGTTTCCCACTCAAGTTTGAGAGTAGAAAAAGCCCCGATCTTGCATACTGAAAGCAAATCCAAATAAAATCGCATTTCATTGTTGGGCGCGACAGACATCATGAATCAAGATTTGCGGTTCTCTCTTCGCCATTGAAGAAGAACCCCGAGAATCTATTTAAGACTTGATACTCCGTCTTTCACGTATAGTATGTATAAGGCATCTCATCGGGTGCTTAGATGCTTCGAAATAATACATTCAAGGGAGTCCATGATATCTCCTCTGTGGATCTTATTTTCTTATGTAGGGAAATCAGAAAAAAAACAATAAACTCTTTTGGTAGGATCGATTGGGAGCGAATCCTCTGTCTATCTAAGTATGTTCTTTTGGCTTGAACTGAGCATCATAATTTCTGTTACCGTACGAAGACAGTTTATGTAGGCTTGCTAGATGTCCAGATATTAATGGATATCTCTCGAGGCGAAAGAACAAGACCAAAATTTGGCAACCTAACCTAACATTCAGTATGGAGTATCTGGCAAGGATTCGCATTGGAGGCTTAAGCCTAGGGCACTTTTTCGCCTACACAGAATCTTCGGTAGTGGTTATGTTGTTTATGATAGTTTTAGGATCAGTTTATCGATTTAATGGATAACATATCCTAGTAGCCTACGTAAACAAACTTAATCCACATGTTGAAACACACACACACATATTCTCTCTCTCTCTCTCTCTCTCTCTCTCTCTCTCTCTCTCTCTGTACACACACACACACACACACACACACACACATATATATATATATATATATATATATATATATATATATATATATATATATATATATATATATATATATATATATATATATATATATATATATATTCGAAATGATCAGCAAAGCTACACTAATCAGGGTCAACCATACTAGGTTAGTTTGCTGTGAGCGATCAGAAGAAAATCTCCCAGCATCACCAATCTGCAGTGGTTAGCGTGATGATGAAAACTGACCAAAGCCCATACATGTATATCACAACCCCGTCTCAGCCGCCATTACCCAGCGCCAGTGGAACAACTGCCAAAGGTGGCGGGTAACTACATGTACATTCCACTGCAATGCGTGCCAAAATATCTCTGGACTAGAACAAGCCACCTTTGGAAACTGAACCATGTAACGTACATCATCAGCTCCCTGTCTATGGAAGATCTTGCTGTGTTACTAGAAGAGCTGAAAGAAATAATTTGTGGTATAATGAGATTGAGTGAAATTAAAAGAATTGGGGAATCTTTTATAGAATTAAAAGAGGGCCATATATTTTGCTTCAAAGGACATGAAAGGCACAAAAGAAGAACCAAGTGGCATTTTTTTTCGATAAAAATCTTGCAGGTAACATAAAAGAATTTTGTAGTACTAGTGATAAAATTACACGATTAACTATCAAACTAAATAAGAAGTATAAACTGAAGATCATTCAAACGTACGCACCAACAACATCCTATACAGAGGAAGAAATGGAAATTTTATGAAGATTTGAAGATATCTATGGAAAAAGAAAAACACAAACCCTAATTTACATATGTTGTGGGTGATTTCAATGCTAGAGCAGATGAAAAGAAAAAAAGAGAAGAATCAGAAGTAAGTAGATTTGAAATAGTCACAAGGAATGACAGAGGAGACATGTTTGTGGAATTTGCTTGCAATCTTGAAATAATGAACTTTCAAAAGAAAAAGGAACACAAAAAAGGACATGGAGAAGCCCAAATGGTAAAACAGAAAATTAAATAGGCTCTACTCTCATTGAAAACGTTAATTTAGTTGAAGATGTAACAGTGTTAAACAACTTAAAGTCAAACGATTATAGAATGGCGGGAAGCAAAATTTGTTTAATCTAGGAAAAGAGATAAAAAATAAATTTTAAGAAAGCAAATATACACTTCTGTAATGAAAGAAAGATCTGACGAGTTTAGTTTTGCAATACAAAACAAGAACTCCCAGCTACATGATGAATTGGAAGCAAGTAAAGAAGAAATGAACAGTAATTTAACAAAATTTGTATTGGAATCAGCATACCCCGTTTCAGTCCTACATTTGTGCTTTCTCTATTTAAATCTTCTATCGTTTGCGATGCCCCATGATTCACTGAACACAACTATGTAATCCGCAATTCTTAAGTTGTTAAGGTATTCCCCATTAATATAATTAATTGCGGCATTTCCACAATCTAATTTTTAAAAAGTTCTAAGCCTGCTGTGAATAATTTAGGAGAGATGGGGTCTCCCTGTCTAATTCCCCTCTCATTCAAATTACCCACTATATTTATGTTGATTTAGGATTACTGTACTTCATGTTCTAACTTAAAATTCATGTATCCCTTGTCTTTGAAGGACTTTCATTACCCCTGAGGTTTTGACAGAATAAAAAAACCTTCTCATAGTCTATAAATGCCTTACAAGGTGGTCTGTCATATTCTATTGACTTTTCCATTAGTTCCCACTTCTAAAGCCTGCCTGCTCTTTTGGTTGATTAGTCTACCTGTCTTTCTATTCAGCCTGATATGATATTTGCAAATATTTTATATATTATGGAGAGTAAACTTTTTGTCGGTAATTTTTCAGGTCCTTTGTGTCTCTTTTTTTGTGAATTAGTATAATGGTAAAGTTTTTCCAAGCTGTAGGTATAGAACATTCTTGCAGCCACTTTGTGTAAAGTTCAGCCACTTTGTGTAAAGTTCAGCCACTTTTGTCAGTATTAAATCTACTCCACCTATTATTAAATCAATTGCTAGACCATCTTCTCCTGTTGTTTTGCGTTTTTTCATGCCTTTTAATGCTTTCTTAACTTCTCTTACTGTTACGTTTAGTACTGACTCAGGTATTTCATTATTTCTATATGCAAATCTATTTTTATATCTCTATCGTACAGCATTGTATAGAAATCCTCTGCAATATTTATCACTCTACCTCTATTGTCGATATTTCCATTTTCATCCTTTAAATCAAACGTCTTGTCGCCCTGTTCAAAGATTTCTTTTTATCAATTTGATGCTTCTTCCTTTCTTTATTGTTTCCTCAATTTTGGTCTGATTTGTTGATAAATAATTGGGGTTTGTAACTTGTTTATTAGTTTTGATAGTTCTACTAATTATATTACATCTCTCATGTATTTTACCCTAATTTCCAGTCTTTTCTTTATTTGGTTTCTGGTTTTGTTTTTTATAGTATTCCTTGATCTTGTTAAGGAAGGACTTTTCTACTTATCTCTTGTTCTGACTCCAACACAAATTTTGTCAAATCACTGTTCATTTCTTCTTCACTTGCATACATTTCATCATGTAGGTGGGAGTACCTATTTTGTATTGCCAAACTAAACTCTACAGATTTTTCTCTTGCAACAGGAATTTATATTTTCTTTCTTAAAATTAGTTTTGTCTCTTTCTTTCCTTATATATATATATATATATATATATATATATATATATATATATATATATATATATATATACATATATATAAATATATCATATATATATATATATATATATATATATATATATATATATATATATATGTATATTCTATGGTCCCTTGATTTGTTTAACGCATACAGTATCTTTAACTAAATCAACTTTTTCACTGACAATAAATTCTATTCCACTTTTCGTTTCTTCATTTGGGCCCCTCCATTTTTGTTTTCTGTTTGTTTTTATGATAAAAAGGCGTTCATGATTTTGTTTCATGTTTCCTTCAGCAAATTTTACATTCATGTCTCCTCTGTCATTCCTTGTGCCTACTCCAAATTTACCTACTGCTGATTCTCCTTTCTGCTTTTGACCTAGTTTAGCATTGAAGTCCCCCAAAACAAATGTAGATTGAGTTTTGCATTCTTCTTTTCATACGTATCTCTGGATCTTCATAAAAGTTTCTATTTTTTCCTCTGTATGGGATGTTGTTGGTGCATACGTTTTAATGCTCTTCAGTTTATGCTTCTTATTTAGTTCTGCAATAAATCCGGCAAGATTAAAAACATTTTTCCATGGTACCTACAAGATAAGGAAACACTCCGTTTTCTGTGTTCCTTTCATGTTTTCTGAAGCAAAATGTATGAACCTTATTCAACTCTACATAAGATTCCTTAGTTCTTTTAATTTCCCTCAATCCTATTATATCACAGTAACACAAGATCTTCTTCCATAAACACGGTCCTGACGTGTTATGTTGCAAGGTTCAGTTTCCTAAGAAATTAAAAATTTCCGTTAGTTATAAGAATGTAAATAAATACTGGCTATGCTTAAAGTAAGGGACAAAAACATTGAAAAACTATCGCCTTTCACGTTCAATCATGTGTTGAATAAGAGTACACTATGATTTTTATAACGAGCTGTATTTACACACTTTATAGTTCCAAAATAATTTCACACTCTCATCTCAAATGTTTAAAATATATCAATTGATAGCAAAATCTACCAGGTCGCTCGATAGCTAACATTGTTAACTCATATCAGACCTTCCTCCTATGTAGCCTATTATTAAAAAGAAGATTGTCTAGTAAAATGATGTATTTCAAGTAATTAAAATAAAGTAAAATTAAGAGTTATTACCTTACATTGTTCATGCACCAGAACAGCGCTTTTCCATGATACTCACTTGAGAACGCCTTTTCACTCGTTATCTGCAGCATAATATTCCATTGCAAATACCAACCGTACTTATTTGTGGCGCTAAGATAATGAAGGCTTGAAGGCAGATGATGTATGTTATATAACTGCTATATAGAGTTTATTTCTTATTACAGTACCTGCACTACTGCGTTGGCTTGCAACGGATTTGACGTTTTACAGCCACGGTAGTAATTAATGACTGTTGTTGACATGATTTGGCTATTTGATTGGTTTCCTTTTGTGAGAGTGCAGCAGGACATTCCTAATCTGTGAAGTATTTAAGCAAAAAAAAGTTTCTATGTAACACTTATATTATTGCTTTGCATGTTGATGATGTACTTAGTTTGTCTTTTGAGGTTTCCATTTCCGGAGAAGAAAAGGTGCCGTAAGCGGTAGCCATGAGCCAACTACTATGAGATTCAGGGCCTCTGTAACACGGTTTTTTCGCAATAACTTTTTTTCTATGAATTTCATAAATATAACGCTTATTCAGAATGCACATTATATCAACACATAAATTTTGACTATATTCTGCATTACGTAGGTTGAATAAATTTGGTACTTTATTAAGTAAAAGTGATGATTTTTGAAGACGGGCCAACTTACTCAGAGAAAAGGTTTCGAACGCACTCGTTACGTAACTTATGACGGCATTTCTTCTCTCTTTCTCGATCGATGATTGGTTATACGTAACGAAGGCTATACCTTTGCCAACAATAACACAAAAGTGTAAATAAAAGCAAAGCAGTACACCTTTATGAACTCTGAAACTTCTCCACTGAGAATTGTCATAATGAACAAACGAACAAAATATGTTAATAAATACAAAAACACTTCAATTATTTGTCTAACTCCCAAAATAAGTTTCCTAAGAAATTACAGTCTACTTTATAGGTCACAATCAGATTGACAAAGTGTATGGAATAGTTGGTAATTTTCAAAAACGTAGTAGACAAGCTTGATTTGATAACTGCTATATCCAATGTCAAGCAATTTTTATTCATTGTCTATCTACCTACCTATTTACTGTAAAAAGAAGATAGCCAGTACCGTATTTTGGCTTTAAAGCTTCACCAATAATTATCGTCAGAATGATGTCTTCATGAGGCTCCACCCACTTTAGCCTCGTTATTATTCAGGATAACACTGAAGGCTATACATGGGCATTGTTGGATCAGAAAATTTAAATTCTGGCTATAAAAACTAATTTCTCGGGTAGTTGTAAGAAGTGCTAAATGATCCTCAAGGATCCCAGCAGTTGGCCTAAACGTTTAATTCATTGTATACTACTGTTGCGGCACTACTGTAAAGTAGTATTACTACGCTAGCACAGATACCCCACCCACATTTATGTATCGTTCCGCCATTCATAAAGTCTTTGTTATGTTTTTTCACTGTGCAATAAGCTATGGCCTCCTCAGAAATTAAGTTTAACATTAGATCATAGGCTATTTCATTAAGCTGACAAATTCATGGCAACTGGGTATTTTATTGCCGATGTTGAAGTTAAAGATAAAGTTTGGTATCATTCCTTCATTGAATTATCATCTTTACTACTATTTGTTTTGCTACATGTAGTAATTATTTTAAAGGATAAATGAATTATGTTCACTTTACTTCTATAAATTCCTGTAAGATGTACAAATAAAATTCCTAAAACTATTCATGATTTATTTACAAAATGCAGTCATGCCCAAAACATAGCCAACACGGTCGTACGGCCTAAGAAGAAGAAAAGAAATTATATCGGATGATCCGTTGGTCTGATGGAGAGTTTAGCACAAAATTCTTATTTTAACAAAAATAGTTATATCAACAATGTTCACATACAATCTCTCCCTTTCTCTCTCTCTTGGTGACATAGTGAATAGTTAATGGAAATGTTCAAAAGCCTGAATGACATTACAAGTATTATAATCATGTTACGCTAGGTACAAATCAGACCATAAACATTGGATTTAAACTAGAAACTGGATAATTACCTATTCAAGCTATAGTAAATATGGCCACGGGCTTTCTCTTGACTGTATAAAGTTGCAAGTCGTAAGACAAATGCAGTTTTGCAACCACAGGGGCAATTCCAGATCCTGTTAGCCATTCTTGAATGTTATGGGTTTCAGAGTCGATGGAAGAAGGTGAATGGGTGTCTGGTGGATGGGCGGGGCAAAATTTTGTCCAAAGCTGTTTACATTGCTTACGTAATGAATGTTTTCGACTCTTGGCTCGTTGTCACTGGCCATGGCGTCGGCTAGATCATTTTTACTCAATAAAAATTCAAACTATTGGGTTTAGGTTATTGATAATGCTGACAAAATTTGTGTGTGGTTGTAAAATATACATATGTCAACTTTCAGCTACATCCGATGCTTTGTTAAGGAGCAAAGTCCAAAAAACCGTGTTACAGAGGCCCTGAATCTTATAGTAGTACTGTTACACACTTACTTCTATTCTTTTTACTTTTGCATCAGAACATTTAAATGAGAAAGAAATCAAACTTATTCTGCATTTCTTAATATCTTATAGGCTATTTCTATTTCTATTTATTTATCTTATTACAGTAGCTTTATTCCATTGCTATTTTCTTATATATATTGAAGATAAACAATATATGAAATTCGTAAGTTTTCGTGCATCTGGAGGGTTATAAATCAAATTCGGGAGCCGCATGGCTACCACCCGATCCCCACATGTCAGTGCATATTTTCTTCACCTTATCAAGCTGGTCTTGGATAAACCCAGTTTGTGGGGATTGGTAGGCCTATTCTTACGAAACTTTTTTTCTTTTATTTAGAAATTTGGACAAAAACTGACATGAAAGAGGACATTTTTATACAGTTTTACTTCTTAATTGTTTTTATCAATCTCACACACGCAAACACACACACACGCACACACACATATATACACACACACACACACACACACACACACATATATATATATATATATATATAGCGAATATATGGTATCTTAATGGCGTCCAAAAATCAAATATAGCTTCATTCTGGACAAACTGTACTCCAGATAGTTTTCTGAAAAACAGGAAAAATGCTTCTACGTTTCTCTATTATTATTTGGTGTCAACACGTGTCTCGAATCACCTTGTGACCCTTCTTCAGGGCTACATTGAGTTTTGAAATTACACTTTAGTGCGAAAGGCTATGGGGATTAAAATTTGAAAGGCGCCACTCCAAATCAAATTAAGTCTGAGATCAATGCAGATCCCAAAGCTAATTTCTGATGGAGTGTTTAAGCTTCACGAATTAGTCAGTTTTTGTAAAGAGATGGCCTCCCTTAGGAACCAACGTCGGTCTGGGTGCAAAGGACTAAATCGTGAGCTTCATGAAATTCTTCGAAGTCTTGTGGAAAATCATCATTTCTGTACTCAAATATCAATCTTAAATGGTCATGTTCATGTTTCAATTTTGTTAATTTCCACCACCATAACCTTTATATTAAAGTATAATTTCAAAACTCAATGTAGTCCAGAAGAATGGTCACAGAGTGATTTGAAATATGTAAGGAGACCAATTAATAAATGGAGAAACGTAAATGTATTTTTTCCGTTATCCTGAAAACTTTCTGGAAGACAGTTTTACCACAGTGAAACTATCTTCAATTTTTGGGCACCATTGAGACATTGTCTAATCATTATACACATAAAGTAATATGCCTTAGTACCATATTTAGAAGTGGCAAGACATGGATGACCTGGACGGAAACGCAGAGGATGCTTTACCGAGGAGAAAAAGCTGGTGTCAAGAGACTTCAAGTTGTTATGGAGATTGATGGGGTCCCAGATGAACTGGAGTCAGGGACCAACGTACTCTTCATATATGGAACATCTGAGGGACCGGGTAAGCTTCACGTCCTAAGCTGCGTTGCACAATCAAGGCCAATTTTGAAAACTTTGCATTGACCCTTGAATTCTTGAGCTGCATTGCAGAAAGGAGATAGGAGTGCAGAAACTGTATCGTTACACAGAACATGCAGGAGCATCGCGCCCACAATTTGTCAAAAGAAAAGGCACCCCTCAAATGGAAGAGTCCAAGATCAATGAAGATCACAAACCTAATTTCTAAGAAGCGTGTAAGCTTCAA
>NC_090752.1:27358519-27388519 GCF_036898095.1 Palaemon carinicauda
CAGTAGTCCTACGCGAACATCCAACTGGATATATTATTTGTTAAAGTAAGCGCTTATCTAAATCCATCTGTAGGACCGCTCGTTTGCGTCTCCCCTTTTTATATCTCGTTACCATTTAAGGTGATATAAGCGATATTAGGCCAGCATTCGTTCTCGTAAAGAGAGAATTTACGGTTCGTTACGCGAGATCTTTTATAAACAGAGAGAGGGAGAGAGAGAGAGAGAGAGAGAGAGAGAGAGAGAGAGAGAGAGAGAGAGAGAGAGAGATAAATTGTACTTTAAATGTTCATTTACTCCTTTTAGTATGGATGAAACGTATTAAAACTAAAACCATTTCCGGTATTCCTAATTATTCATAATGCCTCAAAATTTAATGCATCGAATTTTCTGAGAACTGTTACAGATATCATTTTCTTAATTTTCGTTTCTTAATAAGTCTCAGGGAGGTTTATCATACCCCCTTGTTAGTATAAAACATAAAACAACTCTTAAATTTCAACTAATACAACAGTGGCATCTAAACAACCACTTCAAGAAAGATATTGGGTTAATCAACTATAAAAGCGATTAAAATAAAGTTGGGGTATAATATCCGTGCGCTTGTAAAAAGGCAATATGAAAGCAGGGGTTTGGGTTTACATAAATAGGCTACTGCCTTTTTAGGAGACTATGGCATGGCCAAGGGTCTTTTATTAATTGCATTCGTGTTTCATTTTAGTCATTTTAGCTAAGCAAGTAGTTTTTACAAAGGTAAACTGTTGTAAACAAACAAATTAGACTTATATCAAACAGTTTTTGTAGGAAGAATAATCATCAATATTCTTTATAATTTCACACATTGATTCCATCCGTACCTCAAATTATGGGTCAATCTCACTAGTTTGGGATAATTAAAAAAAGAATTTCTGCTGCAATTTTACGATATATTTATAAACGAAAAAGAAAAAAAGAGCCATGGAAGAGTTCTCTCCCTATTTCGGTTTGCACCATCACCACGTTTCGTTTCATCTGAAGGTCTTTTATGGTAGTCAGCTATGATATTCTTCAATGCAATTACCGTATCAGTAACTGAGAAACGGTATGAATTCTATGTGATAAAATCCAGACGTAGTGAAAGCAACTAAATGTATCCACGCGCAACTTTTTAATTAAATATATATATATAAATATACATATATATATATATATATATATATATATATATATATATATATATATATATAAATATATATATATATATATATATATATATATATATATATATATATATATATATTGCTTCAGGTCCTACCTCAAGATTGTCCATGAAAGTAAACGTACAGTATATTCTTTGAGTTATGCTCAAGTCATCCTTGCCAGTTTTCTCAAGTGCACATTCTGAATGACCTGTCATCCAAACGGCTGCTTCTATCCCAAACCCAAAAAGAGCAATAAAGAAAACGGCGCTTCAAGACAAGACACTATTACAGGGAAAAAAAAATCCCGAGGAAGGGTGGTGATCATCTATAGGTGAAGTGATATGACTGACTCTTAAGAAATATAAGAATCAGGAAAAACAGAAATGAGAAGAGAATTCCACACGACACGAGTACCGAGAATAAACTCTTCCACTGAGATTGCACAATCATCAAAAGCACTCAATTATGGACATAGACGAGTGACCTGGTTTCTATTCCAATATGCTGGCCAGTTTCATTTCTTACGCTTGAGAGATTTTTTATGATGCAATAATTCTGCACATGGATTTTCAATGGAGCCTCGAAGTTAGGAGACTCCGGGTTTTTTATAACTCACCGGAAAAAAAAATACAAAAGTAAATAACTGTTTTTCGTTTCTTTGACGTTTTAATTTTTCTTTTGATGGTGCTCGACGCTTAATTTATATGAATTCAAAAGAAGGCAATGGCCCAGCAAATCACATTTACAAGTTTAGTTGAAAAGGTGCCATTTTCAAATATGTCAATAATATCTCTCTCTCTCTCTCTCTCTCTCTCTCTCTCTCTCTCTCTCTCTCTCTCTCTCTCTCTCGTGATCAACTCGGAAGGAAGAGTTGGACATAATACATGCAACTAGCAGAAGCGACCGAAACACTTTCAGTCTTTCGACAAAAGGTGGCCAGTGGCCCTTATACAATGGGAGCCCCAACTGCGAGTTCCTACTTTATCCTTCATGGAAATGTCTTTGGCGGAGACGATGACATATGGCATCAATTTATCAACATAACGCCTACTGCGGGTTCCCCCTTTTCATGGACTCGCGCGAAGTAGTCATAAATGGGAAAAAATAGACGACCATTTACTCGTAACTAGGACAAACTCTATGTGCACAGTTACATAGCCCATTTTCTTATGCAGATCAACAGGCGTCCGCTATATATCAAGGACAGTGTCTGCATCCTAATGTATCTGTTAAAAAAGAAATTTTGTTTAGATAAATGAGGATACACAGGGTGAGATGAGAATAACATTTTCCACGACACTTCTTGAAGAAAAAGGATTTCTCTCGGAGGTTATCTACAGAGTCCTATATGGAGTTACATCAGTATATTTTAAGAGAAAATATTTGATGAAGACATAAATTAGAGGATAAGGCATCCATGAGTGAAATAGCGAAAAACATACTACTTAAATTTTGCTCAGATGTAATTCGTATAATGACTTGGATCATATTCATCAATCTCTAGGAAAAATAGGAATAGGATATCCTTGACTATTAATTACATTGTATATTTAAAAAATAAGGAAAAGAAACAGATATAATATATTATGCTCTCTCAGAAAGCCGTATCTAACGAAAAATGTGCTTGTATTCATATAATCGAACAGCAATTAGACTTTTAATTTCACTTTAGGATATACCAATAGGACGAATGTTTTCTCATTATCATCTAACAGGAATAATACAGTATAGCTCAAAGAATTGGTGCAGACGTATAACGAGGATGGGGAAAGAACAGTATGGGAGCAGAAGGATGAAAATTCTGAAGAAAGGGCTACAATGAACCAAATGGAAATTTAGACACGATGTGCCAGACTGAGTAGAACGGAAAAAAACTAATTTCACGACTAACCTGAAGGGAATGTCTGGCGTTAAAACGTTGCTGATAATGATTTCACTGATTACAACGCTCTTCATTAATATACTAAAAGCGTACAAATATCAGTACTGAAACAGTTTACTATATAAAGAGGATAATATATTGGGTAATTACTTATGCCTTTTCGTGAAAATCATGCCATATTTCCGTCTCAAACTAAATATTTAAGTCTGAAAGGTGAACCATAAGCAACATTTCCCTACGAGGTATTGCATTCCTAAGTAAATAATTTCTTGAACAAATATCGAGATGTATTAGAATTGAAGTGATAAACAAACTATTAAATCGCTCTCATCGTACTATTATAAAGAGAGAGAGGTTCATACTGTAGGTTCTCCAAAGCCCTAAAGCAATTTAACTTGCGGCCCCTCTTTCAACGGTCTCAAGTTTCTGAAACCTATCCATTTAAGAGCCATTTGGATAATCATGATTGAATGATCTTAGTTCAAACAACTTTAAAAGTTATCTCGTGTTTCTTAGTGGAAGCCTATGTAAATACATCAGAAAATCAATTTGGATAATACTTAGCTCTCTCTCTCTCTCTCTCTCTCTCTCTCTCTCTCTCTCTCTCTCTCTCTCTCTCTCTCTCTCTCTCTCTCTCTAAATAATTTTATGGAAACAAATAGCTAACAAACTGTGGTAGGTATTCATAATATGGAGGTTTATAACAATAAAACATAAGTTAACATTACTGTTTTTTATTACATAACTGCAATTACTTTACCTTTTCGAATCAGTTAAATATATATATATATATATATATATATATATATATATATATATATACATATATTTATATATATATATATATATATATATATATATATATATATATATATATATATATATATAATCATCATCATCATCATCAGCCGTTGCTAGTCCACTGCAGGTCAAAGACGTATTACATGTCTTTCACCTGCGTCTGTTTATGGTCTTTCTGTGAGTCTATACTCGCAAATTCTCTTTGTTCATCAATCCATCGTCTTCTCTTTCTTCTCCTGCTTTATCTGCAATCTCTAGGGACCCCTTATGTTATTCTTATTGTCTATCTATTACCAGTCACACTCATTATATGTCCTTCCCATGTCCATTTCTTTTTCTTATATGTTGTTAGAATGTCCTCTACTTTAGTTTGCTCTTGTATCCATGTTGATATTTTCCTGCCTCTTTGGGTTATTCACAATATTATTCTTTCCATTGCTCTTTAAGTTATATCTAGCTTATGTTCTAAGCCTTTTCTTACAAAGATGGTCTAGTGTAGAGTAAATAGAGTAGTTTATTCATGTATTTTATTTATATTTACATATGTGGATTGCAGAGGTGAATAGTCAGCTCGTCAGCTCGTAAGTCTTGTATGTTAATTACGTAAGACTTTCGTCGTTAATTTCCTTGTATTCATTATTCAAGTCAGTATATGTAAATTTACGTTATTTTTAAGAATTACCTTTTTATTTCACGTATTTTTGTTACGAAGTCTTACGTAATTCGTTAGAGAGTGTTATGTGACCTTACGAGATAGAAACAAGGGCTTATGAAATGCTTTTTTTTATATTTTTTATATTTTTATGAGATATTGCGTCATTTTGTGAGAAAATATCAATTCCTATATGCCACATGTTTTGGAAGATCCTCGAGGGTCCTAGTGTTTGGTTGTATTTTTTTCTATTTTATTATTTCGAGGACAAAAGGGGGCAGAGCTAACTGAGAGAGTTTGTCTCCCTGTTGCGTGGGTACGCGTCCATGAGAGTAATCTTTGGCATCCTTTATCCCTTAGGCCAATCCCCCACACTTCCACATCTCGGACCAGGAATATTCTGGAAGTAGCTAAGTCTTATATATGCAGTCCCCAGGGCTGCATAGGAGCCGTAGAGAAGCAGCTGTCCTGTGAAAGAGCTAAATTGCCTCCCTTACTCTCTCTCAGTACCTATTGTGTGTCCTTTCCAAAGTGATTCTGTGCCCCAATGTAAACCATGTGTTGAAACGTAACGGAAGAAGTCAAAGGTGATTTTAGATTTATGTTGGGGTGAGTCTGGGCATTGTGTAAAGTTTTGTAACTGGCCCTGTAGTAAGGAGAAAGGTATTTGTATTGTGATCTGGTTATCTACTTTCATTAAGTATCAAACATAAATATTGTATTCAGATTTAATTTCAAGTGAAACAAGTGATTGTATAATTTTCATAAGTATTATTTCTTTTGTCTTAGTCTAAGGTTTATTCAGATTTAATATGTCAAGTCAAGGAATTATAACTTTCAGATCGTAACATTTTTGTCTTAATCTAAATTTTGTTCAGACTTAATATTGCAAGTGATTTATGTAAATTTGTTTCAAAGTGTTTTAATTTGTATAGAATGTATTTATTTGTGTAAAGAGTGCATTATTTCAATCATCAGTGTTTATTACACACTCGCTCGTATCCTGTAAAGAATCGAAGTAAGAGGTGATTTTAGATAAGAATAATTACCCAGTTTTGTTTTGAGTGTACTTAAGAGACCTTTGGATATTTAGTGTTTTATGTATTGCTGTCTGGGAGTTATACAACTGCCTCAGAGTTAGGGTATTAATATTTACAAGTGTAACAGATTCAATGTAAAAGCAAACACATGAGTTTGGAATTCCAGAAGGTGTTTAGCTTGCCAGCCGTAATATATATAATATTCTATGTTTGGTTCCCAGACACGAGACCATCATATAATATTTTATTAGGACTCCAAGCTTCTGAGTTATAAGTTAATATTGGCAGGGTTATTTGATCAAATACTTCTCTTTTTAGAGGATGTTTCATTTTACTCTTCATAATCTAATTATGTTTATCCAAAGCGTTTTACTCTATGTTTATCCTTCTTTTAATTGGGAAAACACTTACTATCTGTCCTAGTACATACATTCATTAAAAATCTCTAGAGGTTCGTCCATAACCCTTATTTGTTGTCTCTGCATTTCCAATGAATATTTTCATTAGAATATATTCATTTTCAGTCCTACTTTTCTAGTTTCTCTATGTATATCATCTATCATCTTTTACAGTGCCTCCCAACATTCATTCAATAAAACTGTGTCATCTGCAAACCTCAAGTTGTTAAGGTATTCCCAATTAATGTCAACTCCTACATTTTCCTAATCTAATTTCTTGAAATTTTCCTCTAGGCATGCTGTGAATAATTTAGTAGAGATTAGGTCTCCCTCTCTAACTCCTTTCTCATTCGAAATCTTCTCACTATCTTCATATAGTTTTAGTATTGCTGTACATGGATATGGTCAGTTTTTTAATACCTAATTCTAAAGCCGGCATAGTCGCTTGGTTGATTAAAATCTAGTTACCATTCTATTCAGCTTAATATGATGTTTGTAAATATTCTATATACTGCTGAGAGTAAAATTACTGGGCGATAATATAAATATAAATAAATAAATATATATATATATGTATATAGATGTATATATATATATATATATATATATATATATATATATATGTATGAATATATATAACGTGTGTATACATATGTGTATACATGCATGCACATACACATACGCACACACACATATACTTGTATAAATATATATATATATATATATATATATATATATATATATATATATATACGTGTATATGTGTGTGTATATGTACCTATATCTTTTTACCCGAGTTACTCCTTCAACATCTTTGTTAGCATCTATAATACATTTTTGGAAATAGTATCTCCGGAAGATTTGAATCTAAGTGTGCTAGAATTCTTGTGCGATTACACTTATCATTAAGAAAGAAAAATTCATCCATTGAAGTAAAATATGAAAATTTCCATGGAAAGCATTAATTTACATCTGGTTTTAAATGCAGAAAAAACAGAAAGATATCAAGTAAGAAAAAGAATAAACCTAATTATTTCCCACCTAGTTAGTAATATGAATTTTCTTCAAAGTCTTTATCATAAGAACGTACATCGTTAAGTTAATTTAATAGAATTACCCTCTATACATTTCTTTTCACTGCATCTTCCTTCATATCCAATAAGAGTTTTAGCCTATGATATTTTGGTATGCAAATAAACTTAATGGCAACCTAAAGGGGGAATTTGATAATTTAAGGATGGTTTTCGTGTTCAAGTAAACGATTTTACGCATATAACCTCATCTTTATTTATAGAACAACCACAGCAGGTTCTCTGCTTGGAAAAGCGATTCCTGGAGATTTCTTTTCGAAAGAGGCAAATTTTAATTTCCTGGTTCGGGCTTCCTTCTTGCTCACAGGATAGAAGAGAAGCTAAGAGAAGAGAAGAACATTCTGAGGAAAAATATTGTTTAAGCATTTTTTGAGATGCGATGTATTTTCTGAAAATACAAATAACAATAGCGTTGAAAGAGAGAGAGAGAGAGAGAGAGAGAGAGAGAGAGAGAGAGAGAGAGAGAGAGAGAGAGAGATGTACCCAGCTCTAAGCCACCAAAATTAAGTCCAAGATTCATTAAGGAATGTAATAATAGGTAGTGCAAAAACGACTAGACGTACTCTGATCTCCACCACTGGAATGAAACCCAGAATTTATAGAGGACAGGTATAATACGCTTTCCAATTATAAGGTCAAGAGACACGGAGCTAAAAGATATCTAAATCAACAGTGGTTGAGGTGACATGTCTGTGGTTTCGCATTGGTATTCAAGGTTTAAACCATGATGAATATATTTTCCCCGGTCATATTGCTTTAGGGCAGTGGTCGGGGAACAGGGGTAAAGGGGTAATTTAGAAAATGTTTGGGGTAATGGATGCACTGAGGGAAACTAATATATAATAAGTAAGAGAAATTTAATGGATCGAAGATGTAATTAAAATGATCAATATTGAAAAAAAAAGCATGCACTAAACTCTGGTATGTTCGTGACTTACATGAGGATGATGAGATTCTTAATATTCAACCCTTCTTTTATATTTTCTAATTTCCAAAGCTTGATTCTGATACTGTCAGCTGGGTTTTAAATCCCTTCAAATGTGAGCTGGCTGATTTGCTTTAAGAGCTTGAAGAACTGGAAGAAGAATTTATTGAACTTCGTCCCAACAGTGAAACCAGCATGAAATTTGAGATCAAGGATGATGTCTTTAGTTTATGAATGTCAAAAGCTGCAAAGGCTTATAAAACTGCACATTTGGAAGGAACTAAAATGCTGCTACCTTTCACAACCTGTACGAACATGTTCTTTCAACCCTTATAAATCTAAAAATAAAATATAGAACTCCACTGGATCTTGAAAACAGCATCCAGGTAGCAGTGACATAAAAATCACTGATATTGAGATTAGTGTATCAATGATGAAACGGTGTCATTTTTCCAAAGCCTAGGAGATCTGATATGAATAAACATTTAAGACTTGAATATTTTTTCAAAAGTTTTATTCTTGTGTTATTCTATGCCAGAAAGGGTACGAAAAAATCTCCATAATAGTGGATTCAATATCATAATTTTGTTTTTGTACGAATTAGATTAATTGATTGATTTGAGGTTTTCTGGTATCCTGACATCTAAGGTCATTGACGCCGATATCGTTTATTGTATATAAAGAGTAAAAGAATACTCAATTGAAATCATAACAGCAAAGATGTTATTTTGAAACCTTAATATCCTCCAGAAGACCTGCTTCTGAAATAAAGCTAAAAATACAACTAGCATGGTAGGACACATCATGTCCAACAATCTTGGCAAGGATGAACCAGCCATCCTTACCTCGAGCCTCAAACAGATATCTATTTCTCTCGCTACTATAATTAGGGCATTCGGTAAACAAATGCCTCACTGTCAAGGATACCAAACAGTCGTCACAATATGTCTGGTATTCTCCAGTAAGCAGAAATTCATGTCAACCGAGTGTTACCGATACGGAGACGACAAAGAGTAGAAATACATGATAGTCAATCATTTGGCTTGCTTGCCATTAAATGCTAAAAATTGTGGCTCTTTTTATGTTTCTTTTATTTTATAAATATGTAATTTGCTACGCTTTTTTCTTGCGTGGCAATTCCATACAAAAATGGCTGACATTACTTCCTAATGCTCGATGAAATAAACAATTTTGTTTATATATTCCTAATCCATGAATTCTGCAATTAAATTGATTTCTTCCCAGAGTACTCGAAAGTCAGGGGAAAATCCATTTTACTACAAATTCCTTTAAGGTATCACCTAAAAATGTTACCCGACCCCAGACGTAGGGGGTTCATGCACGATAAAAGTGGTTTACACAAAAATGTTGGACATTTATATTATTTTGCATCAATGCTGTTAGGAGGCCTTTATTGCTGGAATTTTTCGTAAGAAGCACAGAATTGTGCATCCACGTTTACGTAAATACACTGTTATGAAGATCCGTACAAACCCCTGTTTACCTTTTCTTAATTGTGTAAAGATCCCCTTTTCTTTTATTTGAGCAAAATCTAAAAATATTAACTGTATACCTCATCGCTCATTAAATACTATTACAGTACGTATGTAAAGAGTTTCATAAATATTTACCTCTTGATAATAAAGCTAATTTCGAATATGATAATTTGCAAAGGGGTTCCGAATATACCTAACTTATTACCTTTTAACAACCGAAGTACCTATGCTTCACATACAAGTAGGCAATATACATTTCCTTTGGAAAAGAAATACAGTAATGGCAAATACCCCTCTTGAGCATCTGGAAAGGTCTTCCACGCTATGGAAACAGCAAGAGGGAAAGCATAAGATTTATGATCATATATATTTTCAATGTTTGCCCTAGGTTGGAAAAAGGATTTCCATGCTAATTGCCCAAGCTTAAAGTTACGGATAGCTATTGGAATTCAGAACACGTAGGCTAGAATTTTTCTATTTTCTTTTTTATAAATTCCTTTCATTGAAATTATAGAATATGCCTCAAAAAATTCAGTCGGAAAATGAAAAGAGTCGGGAATAAAGAAAAACCATTGAACCTAAATTAAATTACACTCATTTGCAGAAAATGGAAATGTAGCTAAAATGTGTTATACCATGAAGGTGAAAATATTTTCATGATAGTTCAGATTTTCCTTTATTCGCCAGGCTATTCTTGCATTTCTTTATTACCCACATATACACGAGGGCACGTTCACACAAATGCATGCGCACACACACACACACATATATACATACATATATATATATATATATATATATATATATATATATATATATATATGTGTGTGTGTGTGTGTGTGTGTGTGTGTTTGTAGAAACCAAAACTTTATCAAACAGAGAAATAAATAGGGAATCGGGCAGAAGAAAAAAAATCAATAGATATAGGAAAATATACACAAGCAATATTTTTGTAACAATATAGAGATATCTATTTTATATCTAAGATTTTCCAAAAAATTGTATTTTTCCATTATTACTAAGCAACAGCTGACTTTAAAAAAATAAAATCGTACCATCTTAAAGTTCGGAATCTTTTCGGGCAAGGGGTATGATTGCGTACAGTCTATATATAATTGTAGAAGAGCGTGTGTATATATACATACATATATATATATATATATATATATATATATATATATATATATATATATATATATATATATATATGCATACACAAATACATATGCACAAACACACACTTACATATATATATATATATATATATATATATATATATATATATATATATATATGTGTGTGTGTGTGTGTGTCTATGTATATATATACACACATACATATGTATATATATATATATATATATATATATATATGTATATGTGTGTGTCTATGTATATATACACACATATATATACACACACACATATATATATATATATATATATATATATATATATATATATATATATATATATATATATTGTTACGGGCCACTGGTTCGAGTCCGGCCTTGCTTAAGGGACTCAAGGGCCATAACAAAACAAATAACAATGGTAGGTCGCCAGTCAGCAATGATACAAGGAATACTGACAAAAATATGTATTTACAATAACAATTAAATAAAAATTAATAAAAGAAAGGGGAGCACAACAGGTAACTATTTTAATTTAAGCCACGAGGAGCTTCGGGTGGAGTTTGGTTGGCCGTGGAGGAAACTCCAGCACAGCAATCAACGTTCCCTGGAAGGGGAAATAAATTGAATTATTAACAGCACACTTACTTCTACCGGCTGGGAACACGATGAGGTCGTGTGGTTAAAACTTTTAAGCAAATTAAATGAAAATGCAAAGCTAGGGATTTAAACGTTACACATGGGAATCAACACTGTCACAAGGTGAGTTAATTAAAACTAGGACTAAACAGCACACGTGGTCTGGGTATAAGGGATAGGATACAAGGTTCAGTGGGTAGGATTTCTTTAGAGGATAAGGAAAATGGGATGTGATAAGGAAAGGAGGGAGGTTGGGTAAGGATATTGAGAATCTCAAAATCAGACACCTTACCTTTAGTAAAAAGAACTCTGATTTCCTTCCCTTGTGGAAAGAAGTAGACAGAGGTCCTGCCTCCCTTATGTCTTGAGGGTGAAGAGCGATGTTGTTTCCCTCAAGGAGGTTGAGTGAAGAAGAGGAGATGTTCTCCTTATGGATGCTGACTCACGAAGAAAGATCTCCAGTTTTCCCTGGGTAGATCAACCCCACTTGACCCCCAATTGAGGGGGGGCGGGTAGGGGGGACTGGCCTGACCGGTGTCCTATTGGTCAGGCTTGGTCACGTGTCCCACATCCTTCACAGCTCGCTTCCCTCCTCCTGGGACCTCGATGTCGTCACGTGACTCGAAGGTAGCTGAAATTGAGATCTCAGGGGGAGTAGACTGGTATAGGATGGTTGGAGGGGGGTGAGACTCTGGGTAGGGTCCCAAAACTCGTGGCATTTTGACTCATGCTTGCTGGCGGGGTCTTTTGTTATTTGAAAAAGGTGGCGAAATGACCGCCATTACTAACAGCCCCCCATTTTAGCAGAGATTTTGTCCTAAAACAGGACAAGAACTCTGCAAGCAAGGTCTGAAGCCACTAGCCTTAATGATTCCTCCCTCAGTGAGTCTCACCACGATAATGGATAAATATCTAAGCTGCAACTAGGGTCATCATTTTACGTTATTTTGACAGTAAATTAACTTTAAGTGCCACATAGAAATAAGTATGCTGGCTGTGAGGCAGCAACTGAAAAAATTAAAAAAATACAAAATTGAAAATTAAAATGTAAAAGATGGTTAAAGTTAAGTGACCTAGTGCAGTGGTAGGCATAAAATTAAAGAAAATTGGAATATATGCAAAAAAAGGATAAAATACATGAAAATGAATTAAATACAAATAATGATGCCAAGATGGCTCCTCAAGTTTATCTACCTGGGGAGACACCAAGGCCAATAAATATTTTTTCATACAAACTAAATTTACCTACTGACTATGGCTACGCTATGGACATGGCACTGTGCATTGGGCACTAATGCCGGGAGAACACATCTCTCTCATACGAGTTCTTTAGGCGCTTGACCTTCCAGTTGTAGTTCTGGAGGTCTATGCCGCACCTCATGAGCCCTTTATTCCCATTACGTAGCTCAGTCAAGTAGTTTAGAGGATTACGGTCCTTTAGGAATGTCAGCGGGAACTTTTGGTCCGCACAATAGGATCCAAGAGGCTCAAGAGATGAGCCCATGCCTGAGAGCTCATTCTCTTGAGTTTGGAGTTTATCCCATGTCTGGAAGAAATTCAAGTAAATCCCACAGTTGGGAATTCCTGCTTGCACCTGGTGAAGCCAAAAATGAATTATGAGTATGGTCAGAGGTCGTGACTCCTCTGCCATGAAGTGGGAACCTTCGTCCTTCTGAAATGTGGCTAGGAAGCCATACCAATAAAAGAATTGTGTCAGTTCTGTGACACTAATGGATGGGATGAGTTGGAGCGAGGCCCTCAGCATTAATTGCTTATAGTTACCGGAGACTGGGCAAGGTGGGCAGGAGGTTAAGTAAGCCTTAACAATCTCGTGCAAGCCCAGCCAGAATTGATGCTGGATCATCTGGGTAGGACCTGTTACCCCAAAGTGTCCTCCCAGTCTCTCATGGGCCACGCCTAGCATCGACAAGCGGAGATTACAGGGGACAACTACTTGCCGGCACGAGACCTTAACAGGATCGTGAGAACCTCGGGTGATCTTAAGGGGCACCTCATCCCTTAGCAGGAACTCAGCCTTAGAGGGGTTATTTATTTCCACCTCGCTCAGGTAGGTGGGTGCCCTGTGGTTTATCGCCATCTCACCCATCAGCTGGAATCTGCTGAGCTGTGCCTGGCTCCTGATGGTCTCTTGGTCCTCCTCTGAGACCTCTGGTCTGGTGGAAAGCATCATTGCTTTAGCTGGGGAGCACTCTCGGGTACGGGGCTTAAACTCAGTGCTGGAAGGGGGAGACTCCTGGGCCTCCTCCCTTAGCCAAGCTACCTCACCCAGGTCAATGGTACCTAGCCAGTCGTCTTCCCCTGCAGGTTGCGTCCTCACAGTTTTAGGCTCCGGCTTGGCAGCCTTCATGCACCTGAGGGGCACTCGCTGTACACACTTCACAGGCTTTTGACCCAAGCTTGAGTTGTAGCCCTCATGTGCGAGATCACTCCCTGCCCCCAGTCCACACTTCTTGCCGAGCTGGGACATGGTCGCCTTCAGTTCCGCTGTAGGGAGTTCCTTGGTGAAACCTTCAATGCACTGTTTCTCTCTGCAGTTGTCCTGCTGGTCGTTGGCACTATTAGGTTGAGGTAGCGAGTTACTGAGCTGGGCTAATCGAGCGTCTATTTCCCGCTTCTTTAATTCATACGCTCTCGCTCTTTCTCTCGCATACTGCATCCTTTCTTGCTCCGTTCTTCTCCGGGCATTGGCTTCATCCGTGAGTTCCCGCACATACCTTCGCAAGGCCTCTCCCTCATAGCCTTGTCTTTCTGCCAAATCCACAAACGCACTGATTTCAGCAGCAGTCATCTTGCTAAGTTTTTGTGGAGACAGCGACAAAAAAAACTCAACAGCACAAGGTACAATGTTGACCGTGCAAGAATTTACACGGAGGGGAAAGACGCTCTAGCCTTATGCAAGAGTCTCATGGAAGGAAGGATGAAGATGGAGCTGGGGGAAATGCACAATGGCGGTAAAGAAATGCCTCTCGAGAAAGAACTATCACCAAATAGTAATTGGACAGGAGCCTAACTCGAAAACCAGGGTCACGACAATGGGTGAGCTTAGGCTGTCCGGTTGTAATGAGTCCAAACAAGTAACGATATATTCGACAACTGTGCTACACAATAAAAATTGGAATCACAACTATGGGTGACCCTCTATGCTAGACAAAATAAACTGGAATCACAACTATACAGTAGGTGACCCTCTAGGCTAGTCAGGAAAAAAAAATGAGATCACAACTATGAGTGACACTATGCTGGACGAAATAAAACGGAATCACAACTATTGGTGAACCTTTATACTAGTCATAAAAGAAATGGAATCACCATAATGGGTGAATCTCTATGCTAGTCATAAAAAAAATGTAATCACAACAATGGGTGAACCTCTATGCTAGTCTTTTGAAAAAATGGATTCACAACAATGGGTGAATCTCTACGCTAGTCATAAAAAAAACGGAATCACAACAATGGGTGAATCTCTATGCTAGTCATGTAAAAATGGAATCACAACAATGAATGACCCTCTGTGCTAGTCTTAAGGAAAAAAATGGAATCTCCACGATGTGTGACCCTCCTGTGCTAGTCTTAAGGAAAAAATGGAATCTCCACGATGTGTGACCCTCCTATGCTAGTCTTAAGGAAAAAAATGGAATCTACACGATGTGTGACCCTCCTATGCTAGTCTTAAGGAAAAACAATGGAATCTCCACGATGTGTGACCCTCCTGTGCTAGTCTTAAGGAAAAAATGGAATCTCCACGATGTGTGACCCTCCTATGCTAGTCTTAAGGAAAAAAAATGGAATCTCCACGATGCGTGACCCTCCTATGCTAGTCTTAAGGAAAAAAAATGGAATCTCCACGATGCGTGACCCTCCTATGATAGTCTTAAGGAAAAAAAATGGAATCTCCACGATGCGTGACCCTCCTATGCTAGTCTTAAGGGAAAAAAATGGAATCTCCACGATGTGTGACCCTCCTATGCTAGTCTTAAGGAAAAAAATGGAATCTCCACGATGTGTGACCCTCCTATGCTAGTCTTAAGGAAAAAAAATGGAATCTCCACGATGTGTGACCCTCCTATGCTAGTCTTAAGGAAAAAAAATGGAATCTCCACGATGTGTGACCCTCCTATGCTAGTCTTAAGGAAAAACAATGGAATCTCCACGATGTGTGACCCTCCTGTGCTAGTCTTAAGGAAAAAATGGAATCTTCACGATGTGTGACCCTCCTATGCTAGTCTTAAGGAAAAACAATGGAATCTCCACGATGTGTGACCCTCCTGTGCTAGTCTTAAGGAAAAAATGGAATCTCCACGATGTGTGACCCTCCTATGCTAGTCTTAAGGAAAAAATGGAATCTCCACGATGTGTGACCCTCCTATGCTAGTCTTAAGGAAAAAAATGGAATCTCCACGATGTGTGACCCTCCTATGCTAGTCTTAAGGAAAAAAAATGGAATCTCCACGATGTGTGACCCTCCTATGCTAGACTTAAGGAAAAAAATGGATTTGTAAAAATGTGTGGGTGCGTTCTTGCAACACCACCACTTGCAACTCTGACTTTAAAGCAAGTTTGTATTTATACTTAAAGTATAACAAATTAAAATAAAACAGACAATGTCACTGAGATTGCTTAATGCTTCGTTAGAACACCAGCCCCTTTACATACTTTCCCTTTAGAAGAAAAATGAATTTAATAAATTACACTCCCAAATATTTTATCTTAATGATCCTATACCCTGACTGAAAAAATTTAAATTAAATGTGACATCATAAGTCCTTTATCTTTAGGTTAACCATATTACACAGTCTAACGAAAATTATCCCCTTCAAAAAAAATGTACATAAAGATAATATCCCACGAGAAAGTAATAAAAAGAAATTACATACCCTTACTTGTCAAACGGGAAAAATCGAAATAAGGAACGCCACGTGTTCTTACCGTTACTCAACAGAATTATGCCTCACTGCCGTAAAACGTTTACGTGAATCGTAAGCCAAAAGTTCCGATATGAGACTAGCCGGTATCCTAGCACTAAAGATAAATGATAAAATATTCCACGCACAAGATTAAATGATTGATGTGCGTGAATCACTTACCAATGTACAATAATTTTACTAAAATCTCGGGTCTGCATAGAATTGGTAAACAATTGACAAAGATAATAATTGCAGACAATATTAAACCTTGGCTTCGTCCGGAAACACGGCGATGGGCTGAGTTATATCAGGTTGGCCATGTTTTGAAATGAACACGTGCTCAGCCTGCCACGCTTTTTGTCCTAAAATATCGTAAGTTTCACTTCACTTATTTTCTTTTTTAAACACAAAATAACACAACAAGACATCCACTTAATGCACAATATATATAATAAATGAAAATTTTAACCACTTTGATAATAAACACTCAAAAAAAAGAAACAGAACACAAATTCTTTTCACGCGGTTGGCTATCCTGATAAACAATAGGACTAATATCTACCACGCGGTTTTCAAAACAAAAGGGTTCGCGGTACGAACACGCACTAGTAAACACAAAACTTTAACAATGAGAATAGAATGCTTTTGCTGTTTTCTTCCACGGTTCCAACTCCAGTGATTATATAATTTACTTAAAATGAAATTGACGTTCGTCAAGTCGCTAAAGACAGAAAAAAGGGGGGAATTTGACTTTAATAAAATTAATTTGAAATTACTGTCTTAACGAATCCTGGCATTTGGTCGCCAATATGTTACGGGCCACTGGTTCGAGTCCGGCCTTGCTTAAGGGACTCAAGGGCCATAACAAAACAAATAACAATGGTAGGTCGCCAGTCAGCAATGATACAAGGAATACTGACAAAAATATGTATTTACAATAACAATTAAATAAAAATTAATAAAAGAAAGGGGAGCACAACAGGTAACTATTTTAATTTAAGCCACGAGGAGCTTCGGGTAGAGTTTGGTTGGCCGTGGAGGAAACTCCAGCACAGCAATCAACGTTCCCTGGAAGGGGAAATAAATTGAATTATTAACAGCACACTTACTTCTACCGGCTGGGAACACGATGAGGTCGTGTGGTTAAAACTTTTAAGCAAATTAAATGAAAATGCAAAGCTAGGGATTTAAACGTTACACATGGGAATCAACACTGTCACAAGGTGAGTTAATTAAAACTAGGACTAAACAGCACACGTGGTCTGGGTATAAGGGATAGGATACAAGGTTCAGTGGGTAGGATTTCTTTAGAGGATAAGGAAAATGGGATGTGATAAGGAAAGGAGGGAGGTTGGGTAAGGATATTGAGAATCTCAAAATCAGACACCTTACCTTTAGTAAAAAGAACTCTGATTTCCTTCCCTTGTGGAAAGAAGTAGACAGAGGTCCTGCCTCCCTTATGTCTTGAGGGTGAAGAGCGATGTTGTTTCCCTCAAGGAGGTTGAGTGAAGAAGAGGAGATGTTCTCCTTATGGATGCTGACTCACGAAGAAAGATCTCCAGTTTTCCCTGGGTAGATCAACCCCACTTGACCCCCAATTGAGGGGGGGCGGGTAGGGGGGACTGGCCTGACCGGTGTCCTATTGGTCAGGCTTGGTCACGTGTCCCACATCCTTCACAGCTCGCTTCCCTCCTCCTGGGACCTCGATGTCGTCACGTGACTCGAAGGTAGCTGAAATTGAGATCTCAGGGGGAGTAGACTGGTATAGGATGGTTGGAGGGGGGTGAGACTCTGGGTAGGGTCCCAAAACTCGTGGCATTTTGACTCATGCTTGCTGGCGGGGTCTTTTGTTATTTGAAAAAGGTGGCGAAATGACCGCCATTACTAACAATATATATATATATTTATATATATATATATATATACAGTATATATAACGGATTTTGAGCGAAGCGAAAAATCTATTTTTGGGTGAGATGGCCATGTCGTCCTGATGGAAGTTCCTATAGGGTAGCTTCCTAGGGTATATTACAACTACGGCGATATTCCCAGAGAATTTACCTTAAGGTACCAGAATTCTAACTCCTGGAGCGAGTATCCCTCGTGAAAGGGATATCGCGACATATCAGAGGACGTATTCTAGACACGTCACATGGCAATCTACATCCTGGACAGAGATTTCGTCTCGTAGGAGGTGATTGGCGAGATACGAATTCGGGAAAGAAAAAGGGGAGCCGCTCCCAAGGCTTCCCTATCCCCCGATTCGTATGCGTGCCTGGCGCCATCTGTATTCCTTGTAGCATACACGAGGTGCTACAGATACTGTATGTAGGGAGGGGTCCTACAGCCCTTTCTTAGAAAGGCAAGGGCGGGTCCATCAGGACGACATGGCCATCTCACCCAAAAATAGATTTTTCGCTTCGCTCAAAATCCGTTTTTTGGGCTCAAGCCATGTCGTCCTGATGGAAGTGTACCAGAGCATTACTGTATCTGTGGATTCTCAGAACGTGCCGTACTCCCCGGAGGTAATTTTTTCCCGGTCGAATAGACCTAGAGACCTAAGATGTTACCGTTATACATCTTTTCAACTAACTATAAACTATGTTAGAGCTTCCTGCCCCCTACAGGGAAGAGTCCTACTAGACTCTGGAAAAGTCTCGAAGAGTACATATATCTATGTATGAATACCAGGCAAGCTAATATAGTGGTCTCGCCCTATATTAAGTAAAGCATAGTTTGTAAAGAACCACTGCGTCAATATGAAATATCGACCAGTTCTCCGCACAATACTTGTATTAGACAAAGGTTTTATATCCGCATAGGAGGAAAACCAATGCAACATAGCTTGCATAAATGAACAATTCTATTAGAATTATCCCAGATAAGATACATAGAATGAATGCTCAATTATACCAATAAATTGACACAGGTGAAGGAGACGCAAGGTTCTCAAGAACCAGATTATTGACAGGCAATAAATAGACAGGTTAACCACAATTATATATATATATACATAAGAAGAGGATAACCCAAAATTTTAAGCATAAGTATGATAGTAAACAGAGCTTGTTTGTCTGAAAGAAAAAACATTAGATGCCACTTTTAAGATACCGAGGTATCAAAGTCATAAAAGCCTGTATTACAAATCAATGACATTAGCGTTAGAAACGCTCGGCACACATGTCTGCACTTATGCTAGGTTCACCTTCGGAAATGGAACAGTCTGGATGGGCAACACAGTGCCCTCACTTAGTTTGTAGTACAGTATGTAACTACACACTCACCCTGGAATTAATCGTCCCAATTAAGACCACTGTTCCTCGCAGAGTTAAACAGTAGGGTTAACACCGCGACCCACTGCTACCACAGATCTCTTTTAGTTCCTCTACTTGCTTCGCATAGTGGCGAAAGAACACTCTGGAAGACTTCCAGCCAGTGTATGAACGGAGATGTTCAAAATCCATACAATTAAAGAAATTTAAGAATGAGGCAACTTTCCTCGGATCGTGACCTGCGGGTGTATTGTCAGGATCCGCTCTGCGAATAAAATATGTGATTTTCGCTCTGAGTTGATTCAGAGATAAATTTGAGCCTGATGTTTCTCCCCTGAATAGTTGACCACCCTTGAAGTCTGAAGTTCTATGAAGATAGACCTTTAGGCATTCTACTGGACATAGAGATGCATCTTCTTTCAGAGGGCAGATTCTCCAGGGACCCCACCTGTTGGTGGGTAACTCATTCTTGGCGAGAAACGTAGGATCCGGAAACAGGTTCAGTTCTCCCCCATCCAGGAACTGAACACGACCTGCCTCTCTCGAGAGGCTACAATCTCACTAACCCTGGCCCCGGACACGAGTGCAAAATAGGAAAATAACTTTTTGTGTCAAATCCTTTAACGCACACTCTTCATTGCTCAACAGAGAAGCGAAATGAAGAACTTGTCTAAAGACCATGAAATGGGCTTTGGAGGTGCTGAAGGTCTGAGCCTAGCACAGGCTTTCGGGACTTTATTAAAGATCTCGTTACCTAGGTCGACCTGGAAGGCATATAGAATGGGTCTTGTCAAAGCAGACTTACACGCTGAAATCGTGTTCGCTGCCAACCCTTGACCATGGAGGTGGAGAAGAAAGATAAGCAGAGGTCTGTCAAGATCTCCTGCGGAATCTTTGCCTTGACAAAAGGCCACCCATTTTCTCCAAGATGACTCATATTGCCTTCTAGTAGATTTGCACTTATATTCCTCAAGGAAGTCTATACTGGCTTTCGAAATCCCGAAACGCTTTCTCACCGCTAGGGAGAGAAAATCATGAGCTGCAGGGTCCGGGTTTTCTGTAATGAAGCGCAGACAGTTGACTTCTGGACTCGCTGGGTCAGAACTGGATCTGGTAGTGGTACAAACTTCAGCTACAGTTCCAATGCCAGGAGGAACCACACGCTGTTCGGCCACTTGTGGGCCACTATTGCCGCTACCCTTTGAAGGATCTCAGTTTGTTGAGGACCCTCAACAGAAGGTTGTGAGGAGGGAACAGATAAATCTTGGACCATCTGTTCCAGTCGAGGGACATCGCGTCCACTGTTTCCGCTAAGGGGTCCTCGTACGGGGCACGTACAGGGGCAACTTCTTGTTGTCTTTCGTCGCAAAGAGGTCTATCTGCAGTTCTGGGACTGATTCAGAATGAAGGAGAATGATCCTGCGTCTAAGGACCATTCCGACTCTATCGGTGTGAACCTGGATAGAGCGTCCGCTGTCACATTGCGGACTCCTTGAAGGTGAACTGCCGACAGGTACCACTTCTTCTTTTCCGCCAATCGGAAGACGGCCAACATCACCTGGTTGAGAGGTGGTGACCTCGATCCTTGTCGATTCAAGTATCTCACAACTACCTCGCTGTCTATCACCACCTTATGTGGATCGAGTGACGCGGGGAGACTTTCTTTAAGGTAAGGAGCACTGCCCTAGCTTCTAGAAAGTTTTATGTGAAAGGTCTTGAATAGCCTGGACCAAGTCCCCTGGACTTTTTTCCGATGAGAGTGACCTCCACATCCCTCCTTCGAGGCGTCTGAGTGAATCGTCACCGACGGGGGAGGTGGCTGAAGAAGAACCGACTTCTTTAGATGTCTGGTTTGGGACCAAGGCCTGAGAAGAGTACTTAGCTGAAGCGGCTGGTCTTCTCAGATCTCTTCACGCGTTTGATGCATAACTTCTCCAAACTCCGATTGCATCCTTTAGCTGTGCACTTAGCACTGGGTCTGTCACCGAAGCAAACTGGAGAGAGCGCAGTACTCTCTCCTGCTCGTGTCTTGATATCCTTTCGGAATCTTGAAGTCTCTTGACAGAACCCGCTATCTCCTTCCTTTTCTTTGCCGGGGTGGAGAAACGGTGTGACAAAAGGTCCCAGTGGATTCCCAGCCACTGGAACTTTTGAGATGGAGAAAGTCGAGACTTTTTCTGTTGATCTTGAAGCCTAGGTACTCTAGGAACTGGATCACTTGACTGGAAGCTTGCAAGCATTCTGTCTCGGATGCTGCCCACACCAACCAGTCGTCCAGGTAGGCTACTACCTGAATTCCCTTTAGGCGTAATTGTTTGAGAGCTACGCTCGCAAGCTTCGTAAAAATCCTTGGGGCTATGTTTAGCCCGAATGGCATGGCTCCGAAGGCGTATAGTCTTCGTTGTAGCCTGAACCTAGGTAGGGGGAGAGTCGATGGCTAATTGGAATGTGCCAATAGGCGTCTAACAAGTCTATAGAGACGGAATATGCCCTCTTGGGCAGTAAGGTCCTTATGTGTTGCAGTGTTAGCATTTTGAATTTGCAATTCACTATGAACTTGTTGAGAGGCGACAAGTCCAGAATGACTCTGAGTTTTCCGAGTCTTTCTTGGGAACACAAAACAGCCTCCCTTAGAAATTGATGGGCTTCACCCTTCGGATCACCTTTTTTCTCCAACAGTTCTTGAACGTACTCCTCCATAACGGGGGTGGAGTGTTGGAAAAACCGAAGGCACGGGGCTGGAGTGCTGTACCAGCTCCCGCCCAGTCCATTCTTGAGTAGGCTGTGGGCCCAGGGATCGAAGGTCCACCGATCCCGAAATTTCAGAAGTCTCCCTCCTACCGGTATCACCTCACTTGGACTGCCGTCCTGAGGTCTTGCCTTCCTGACCACGACCACCCCTGAATCCCCTTCCCCTTGAGGGGCGTCTAGACGAGCCTCTGGCTGCTCCTCTAGGCTTTGCTCGAAAGGAAGTAGACTGCCCTTCGAACGCTGGGGTGAATGCCGTGGACTGTGTCGACACGGCCTGGGGTACCCACTGAAAGGTGGTCGGGGTTTGTGCCACGATCTGGGGCACTGGGGGCAATGGCAATTGCAGTTGCTGTTGCTGTCTAAGAGGCTTGGCTAGCCGAGACGGTAGCCTAGTCATCATAGTCTTCCTCTTTGGTTGAGGACCCTCATCCGGGGAAGACTTTCTTTTGATAGCCAGGCCCCACTTCTGGAGAAGGTTTCTATTCTCCAAGGCGGCCTTATCAACAACTTCTTTGACCAAGTCGGTAGGGAAAAGGTCTTTTCCCCAAATGTTGGAGGAGATTAGTTTCTTTGGCTTGTGCCTCACCGTAGCCGAGGTAAACACGAACTCCCTACAAGCTCTCCTTGCCTTGACGAAGCCATAAAGGTCCTTCATCACTGTGGCCAGATGAGGCTTGGCCACTACCATGAACATTTCATGGACCTTGGGGTCACTTGCCATCGTCTCGAGAGTAGTCTGAAGAGACATTGAGGCAGACAGTCTTTCTTTTGTATCGAACTCACTTCACAAAAGAAAGTCAGACAGCTTAGGGAGGTCCTTGCCGAACTGACGTCCGGCAATATCAGCCTCCAACTTTCCCACTGAGAACGTAAGATGGACGTCCTTCCAGTCTTTGTGGTCCATAGGCAGGGCCAGCGACAAGGGTTTACACTCCTCTAGGGAGGAACAAGACTTGCTGGCCTCGATTGCTTTTAGTACAGCCAGAAACCCTTTCTGTAAAAAGGGGAAGGCTCTAGTAGGCGAGGACACAAAGGAAGGGAGCTTCCTATTCAATGCGGCTACCTTTGAGTTAGAGAAGCCCCTCTCTTTCATCGAGGATGAAAGTAGAGCTTGAGCCTTAGCATGGTCCATCACTATGACCTCCTTCGGCTCTGTCTCCTCCTTTGAAGCTGGTTCCTTCCTCAGCCGGACATAACAGTCCGGATATGATGCCTTGCTGGGCCAGAATTCCACCCTCCAGGGGAACTGAGCCCAGCTTATCCGAGATGACGATCTTTCCAGTCGTCATCGGCATGTGCTCAGCATACCTCCATGGGTTAGCATCTGAGCACAAGCGAAGGTCTTTCACATTGAGTTTTTCTGGGGCCCATGTGATTCTGCAAGGCACTGCATTCGCAGTTCCATTGCAGCCGTCTTCTCCTGATTCTCCTTCTGCATTTGTTGGATCATTCCAACAATAGAAGAGAGGGCCTGTCCCAGCTATACTGGGAGACCGGCCGAAATAGAGGGGCTTGAACTTCATCCTGGGCTTCTGCCAGGAGGTCTTCCTCCTGACACCCGTCCACATCAGACATCCTGTCATCTAGCTGGATGTCTTGCATCGCGACCGCGACTTCAGCATCCACCTGGATCTGAACTTAGGGGATCTCCTCTTGAGGCTGGGGAATCAATGCATCAGCTGATGCCTTAGGGAGAGGATACGCCCTCATCTTCTCACTTGGAAGATAAGGGCCAGAAGTGTTCTTTTGGAAGCCCCTTACCCAGGAACGAAGCTTCTTCCTAGCTATTTAAATGTCTCAGTCATCAGGTTAGTGCACACAGTACATACCTGAGGGTCCCAATACCGGAGATCATCCTTGGAGACAGCGTATGCTGCGTGTCTCCTACAAAACTCATGTCCGCAGAGGTTCTTGCTGCTGACATTGCAGAAAGCACTTCCCCACTTCGGAGTGTCCTTCTGTAAAGAGAAGAAATTTCCATGAGTATCAAGTGAACTATGTATCACTGGATATGCATAGTATAGCATAACAATTCAGAAAGGAAAGACACACACTTGTGTTTCCCTCACAACCCATTGTTGCAGCCTTCCAGATAATAAAATCAAAATGGTTTATCTCTTCTAGAGTAACCAATGCAAGGTTTCCAGAGGAAACAGGTGGAGCTCACACCTAAGCAATGATTTTAAAAACCTGGATAATAGACAGGGAAGAACTCAGCTTCCTATCTGTAGGGCAACAGCAAAGGGATGTGCAAGAAAAAACCATAGTGTTAGAAGACACAGTGCTGTACCAAAACCCTTACCCTAGTTTTCTTCTTACTGTATATGTTATACTGAAGAATACTAGTACAGTATAGAGGGATGTGTGCCGGCCTGCCTTTGCCGGCCGGCACACACCACAACTAGCTTTAAAGTATACTACTTAACAGCTATAGGGCGGCAGCACTCTGGTTCAAATGCCTGTGCCGGTCGGCAGCAACTGCCGGCCGGTAACAGCCAGTGTTGGCCGGCAATGGCTGCCGGCCAGCAACTACACAAGGTAGTACCCAGCTGCCGGCCACACTCTTGGTGACCGGCAGACAAGGGCTGACATAAGCCGGCCGGCAAAGGTACAAGACCGATGCCAGCTGGCAGCAAAAGAACCAGAGGACTACACCTGCCCGGCTGCCAGCCTCATAGGCCGGCAGCCGGGACAAGTACAGCACTAGAAGAAAAAGAAAAATAGAATGGATGCCGGGATAAGAGTGTACACAACCTCCAAGCCCGGCAACCGAAAGAGTGCATATAAGGAAGGGGAGAAACTAATTCAGGCTTCCTTGATCAATGCCGTCCGGCTCTGCCGGCAGGCATGGATGAGGGACCAAGAGAGGTCCGGGCAGCACTCGAAAACATAAGACCCTTGCCGGCCAGCAGCTCTGCCGGCCGGCAAGGGGCTGAGTCAATTCCACATCCTAACCTATACTAGGTCCAGAAGTAGAACGACGTACAGTACAGTAAGACCCCTGCCGGCCAGCTCTGCCGGCCGGCAAGGGGCTGAGTCAATTCCACATCCTAACCTATACTAGTTCCAGATGTAGAACGACGTACAGTACAGTATGAAGAAAGAGGGGGAAGGGACAAGAGGGTCCTGCCAACCTTGCTTTAGTGACAGATCACCCGCAGCTAAGAAACTTATCTTAGCCTAAGGGAGATCTAAGGGGAAAGGCCAGCAATACTTGCCAGCTTCCAGAGCACCAAAGCAAGGAAGGCGTTGCTACTCCCAAGGGAAGAACTTATCCTCCCGCGAGAACAGCAACAGGACTAGTCTGGTAGATCACAAAAGAAGGAATCATATCCACAGAAACCTTCGGTAGTGACCTAAGGGAGCTAAGCTCCCTTTGTATGTGTTAGGTCAGCGAGGGGGACTCAGCCCCAAGCCAGACAACACAGACTCAGACTAAAAACTCTGTTGTTCTGTCCCTCTTGAACCATAACTACAGGAACAGGAAGGTACAGTAACACCCTAGTATAGTTTTATCGAAAATAAATTTCGGAAAAAACCACTTAGGGATAAGCCCAAGGCTTAAACAGAGGGAAAGGGATTGCATACCTTCTCCGAAGAAAAGAAAGCAACCGGGGAGTATGATAAAGTATACTAAGGCTCCATAAGCAACTAGCCTAGGCACCAAGAGAATCGATTACCTAATTCACCGAAACTCACTCGTATACTATCTTGGAAATATTCCACACAGTCTAAAATGTATAAAATATAGCATAAAGCTTCAATAAAATTTTAATTACACTCGGAAAAACCATAATCATGCATGAAGTACTAGGACCAAACGACTAGGCTACATGGCCTAGCGTAGGCCAGAATGGCGAATACTTCGCCAAATAATACTAAGCACGAAAGGAAATCCTATGTAATGCTAAATAGCTAAAATTTATTAAAGCAAAACAACCAGGAATGTCGCTCTGACTAACTAACTTATACCTAGCGAGCGACAGCGTCCAAGACGCCTCTGGTAGGCTACGGCTCTTGTATCAAAGATTAATCCTATTAATCACTCAAACTTTTACCAAGAGCCTACATTTATACATAACAGACACTATACTCAACTTATCAGAGGCCGACGAAGACGAAGAAGCCATGAAAAGTCGAATAAATCCAAGATTTGCGAGAAAAACAGGAAAAAACACAGAGTTGTTAAGCTACGCAAAAAGGAATGCAGATGGCGCCAGGATTGGCACCAGGCACGCATACGAATCGGGGGATAGGGAAGCCTTGGGAGCGGCTCCCCTTTTTCTTTCCCGAATTCGTATCTCGCCAATCACCTCCTACGAGACGAAATCTCTGTCCAGGATGTAGATTGCCATGTGACGTGTCTAGAATACGTCCTCTGATATGTCGCGATATCCCTTTCATGAGGGATACTCGCTCCAGGAGTTAGAATTCTGGTACCTTAAGGTAAATTCTCTGGGAATATCGCCGTAGTTGTAATATACCCTAGGAAGCTACCCTATAGGAACTTCCATCAGGACGACATGGCTTGAGCCCAAAAATATATATATATATATATATATATATATATATATATATATATATATATATATATATATATATATCCTTTTGTGATTGGAGATACCTTAACGTAATGAAAGGGTGTGCGTGTTCCCCATGATCAACAAAGCTATACTCAAGGTCTAGAATATACTATAAACCTTAGCTGTGCTTGTCAGAAAGACCCACATTAGGTTGGTTTCCTGTGGAAGATCAGACGAAAATCTCTCACCATCACCAATCGGCCCTATCCATCGTGGTTATGAAAACTGGTCAAATGCCAGACATGAATTGACATGTCTGAGTCCTTTTTCCTGCAATGGACTACAAATGGCTGCATTTGTTGCTGCTGAATACATATACTGTATATATATATATATATATATATATATATATATATATATATATATATATATATATATATATATATCATCACCAACCCTAACTAGTTCACTGCAGAACAAAGGCCTATTTCTAGGGCTGTTTATACCCGTAAATTTCCTTAGTTCGTCAATGCATCGTCTTCTGTTCCTTCCCATGCTTCGTTTGCAATCCCAAGGTACCCATTCTGTTATTATTAGTGTTAATCTATTATCTATCATTTTCATTTTATTTCTCTTCCACGTCCATTTTTTTTCTTTTATATTGTTAGAATACCCTGTACTTTAGTTTGCTCATGTATCCATGTTGCTCCTTTTCTGTCCCATAGTGTTTTTACCATCATTAATGATCAAGAGAATTTTTTATAATTACCAAATTCACACTTTCAGTAATATGTAAATAAAAAGAAATATATATTCATAATTATGAAATCTATCTTTAGAAAATATATCTCTTTTATACATTTTTTTATATCAAATAGACATAAATTACTCCCGCTTTAACTTTCAGCAAAAGACAACAGAAAGAAAATAATCTTTAGCTATTGCTGTAACTTAATAAGATAAACTATGAAAAATGTGATAATTGGATATTGAAGAATTATGACATAAAATTAGATACGGAACTGTTTAATAATTTATTAGTTTCCTTTAATGACAGTATGATTAAGATGGTGGTTATCAAGTAATGAATTTTAGCTGTTTAATTTGCTTCTTTGAGTTGATGGCCGATGTGCAACGTTTATTGAATAATGAAAGGTGTGGAACAAGGTTTCTTGACATGCATCAGTTTGTGATGCATTTCGGCATTCTAAAGTAAAAACCTTTTACCTACACTTTTAGGCAAAAGCTAGATTTTGGATATCAGGAAGGAAGAAAAGAAGCAAGAAAAGAAGTCAAGAAGAGAGATATAAATCAAGTGCATATAGAGGCAGATGGAATGCTACAAAGACCCGTAAGTAATGTCAACAGTTCACTGCGAGGGGTGCACTTACAGCACTAGCATCTTACGGGACCAGTCCTTGAGGGTTACTGAATATGAAACTAAAAATGGTGAATGTCAGAAGAAACATCAGACTTTTTGTATTTTGGTGTAAATTAACACAAACCATTGGTAAGAAACACTTTGAAATGAACTGAGGCGAAGTTCTCTTTACAAGGAAACCAAACGGGATTCGAAGGATCCCATCAACAATTATGACGAATCCTCTCGGCAGACATTTCCCTCCTCACAAGTGAACATTCCAAGTGTGGAGGATTAATTTTTGTTCTATTTTTATTTATTTTCTTATTGTTTGCCAAATCCAGAGAGAGAGAGAGAGAGAGAGAGAGAGAGAGAGAGAGAGAGAGAGTGTGTGTGTCAGCGAGCGAGAGGTAGTTAGTGTATTGAGTGTTTGTTGTGAGAAAGACTGTTGGTATAACTGAGATTGTTTGTTTATGTTTTTAGCTAGGTTAGGAAAGTGGTGCATGTCTCAGGCAAATGCTTATTTTGATTTGACTGCAGCTAGAGGCAGCTGTGCGAATGCTGGATTATCATTACTATTTTTTACAAGCGTGGAAGTGTTCAATTATTTCGACAGCTAGTACAATTTATTTATCTTTGCTAGGAGTGATCCTGAATAATAGAAAGTTTATTATTTATCTTTGATTATAGTGCGATAGTTTAGTTAGCTAGAAGTGTTCGTAAGTTTTTCTTTTTTCATTTTGCAGGCCGTAATTCCTCCTTTGGAAAACTTATTTTTTGAATGCTGATCAATAGTTTCTGACCTGGCCTGTAATCGATTGTAGTTAGACTGCTCTTTTGGATTGCTCAACCGTTGATGACCTGGCTTGTGTATTACGATTACGGATGATGATGATGATGACGCTCACAACCCAAATTAACTAATGCAATTGTGCATTGAAATTTGTCAGTGTTGCGGTTGCTACAGAGTTGTGGTTTTGGGCTATAAAAGGACTGTTGACCCTTGTGTGGACAAAGAGGTCCACACATAAACAAAAATTGGTTTTGGTGTGCTGTTAATTCTAAGTTTTGTTAGGGGTTTTGTTGGTTTAATTGAAGGGTGGTATGGTTAATGTCTATTTTGTGTTAAGTGTACGATTAGTGACAAGTGTGATTTTTTTCGTTGTGTTTAGTTTCAAGAAATATAGTGTTAAGGTTATGTTTGTTTTTATGTCCTTGTTGTCTTAAGAGTCCCGCTGCTGATAACGTAAGTGGTAAGTTTGTATTGAAGAGAAATTTGTCAGTTAAAGTGATTCAAGGGTGTGGGGTTTGTTCTTGTGAAGGTGGAAGGATTACTACATTCAAGAGTATCTCAATAAATAATAATGAAAGTTCATGCTATTGAATGTCGATAATTATGGCTAATATAAAAAAAAGGCTTTTTCAAAAAGAACACCCATGTGTACAGCACCCATCAACATGAATTAATCTACGAACCTAACATCATACTGCTCTCTCTCTCTCTCTCTCTCTCTCTCTCTCTCTCTCTCTCTCTCTCTCTCTCTCTCTCTATATATATATATATATATATATATATATATACATACATACATATATATATAATGTATATATATATATATATATATATATATATATATATATTTATATATATATATATATATATATATGTGTGTGTGTATAATTAATTAACTAATTTGTACTCAAATAAGAACCGTCCTATGCTTTTACATTAGGCATATTCTTCATAAATCTATCCTTCTTGGAATTTAAACGGCGTCTTAGATACAACTTTGATACTCGACTACAGGTTATAGAAAGGATAGAGAAGAGCACAAGAATGGGAAAAGTAACTTATCCCAAAAGACCTGCCTAGCAACCAGAGGGCTGTAATCTCCTGGTTTCACAATCCTTCATCAGGAAAATGAAGAAAAATAT
>NC_090752.1:27393519-27398519 GCF_036898095.1 Palaemon carinicauda
ATGCGTTTAGGTCTATCTTGTTTTAATGCTTTGTAGGATGAAGTGGAGAGGAGTTACATGGATTTCAGATGTCTGAAAGACTTTTTAGTCCATCCTCGCTCTTTGGTAGAGCGATTTAGTTTAAGCATTTAGAGAGTTCTTATGATCTAATCTAACTTATTCTTGAACTCGTTTACCATGCTACTGTTCACTAAATCCAAATATTTTGTATTTTGTAAGTAAAGTAATTGCTACATTGAGTGGTGTTCTAACTTTTTAAATCCAGATTGTATCCGTTACCTATGGAATGATTTATGCTAAGCGTGAATAGATTGTTTTAATGTACTTTTGTTATTCCTTTAAGAATTTTAAATGCCTCTATTAACTGTCCCCTTAGTTGTGTTCATAGATCAAATAAGTTCAAACGTTCCATCCTCCGTCTATATCCAAATTGCCATAGTGTTGGAACCCGTTAGGTGGCCCTAGCTTGTACTGCATCCAATTTATCTATATCCTTCAGAATACCAAGGTTAAAAGAATACACTTTGAGCCCAGAATTGGATTCCGTATCCTGGATGGGATCTTACTAGTGATGTGTACAGCTGTAGTGCAGTGTCTTTGTTTCTTTATTTGAATTGTCTCTTTATGTTGCCTATTAATTTTTGAGCTTTCTTTTCAGCTTTTATGCTTTGTTTGGTGAACTTCAAACCTTGCTGATAATAATACCGATATCTTCCTCCTGGTCCATACTTTCTATTTCATTACCCAGCATTGTGAGTAATCTGATTGTGGGCTATTATAACCTATGTGTATTACTTTACATTTCCCACTGTTGAAAGGCATTTGCCATTTTCTGTAACATTCTCCTAGCTTCATTAGATCCTCTCTTAAGGCTTCTACGGCTTCTGAGTTCGCAGTATTCATGCCTAATTTAGTATCGTCGTCAAATCTGTCTTTTCTATTAGTTAATCCTAAATCTATGTCGTTAATGTAAATCAGAAATAGCAATAAGACAAGGATGGATCCTTGTGTTACTCCACTTGCAACAGCTGCCTACTTTGATACTTCTCGATTGATTATAACAGCTGTTAGTCTTGATACTTCAGAGTGTAGACTATCGAGAAAACATATAATTTCTACAAAATTGCAGGAGTTTGTTGTTGGTGATTCTATTTGAAAACAGTCAGGAACCACACACTTTGACCTCATTGTTAAGGATTCAGGATAAATTCACATTTCTATCTTATTGTACCTCATATGTTGTAAGAAGTGAAAAGCATGTGAAGTAATGAAACATACTCGATTATGAAAGCATTACAGTCACTTAACTCACAAAGTATAGAATTCTTATCTTTTGAGAAACTGTGTTGATTTATTCATGCCTATTATGCTAACACTAAAGATCTCCAACATAAGCTGTTCTCTGTAATACGCATGTTAAGGGTACCTGACACTTGCACGCATTCGTGGCACAAACTGGCACGCATTGATGCGCGAACTCGCGTGAACGAGTCGTGAAAATGTCGTGAACAGTGCTGGAACTCGCGTGCCAGAGCGTACCAATGCGTGCCATGCGTGCCCAGAACTTTGAAATGTTTAAAGTTTGTGGCACGCATTGGCACACACAAAATAGTCGTGAAATAGTCGTGAACGATACGCCAACTGGAGTGAACAGGAGTGAACAGTGCGGGAACTGGCGTGAATTGGAGTGAACGATGCGGGAAGTGGCGTGAACTTTATAATGAAGAGAAACAAAAAGGAAACGAAAAAATTAATGAAAAGGAAAGAAAAATAAATCTAATAAATTTTTATATTTGCTGTTTTAATGTGAAAAAAATGATATCTTATTTCAAACTATTTATATAACTTTATAATGAAGAGAAACAAAAAGGAAACGAAAAAATTAATGAAAAGGAAAGAAAAAATAAACCTAATAAATTTTTATATTTGCTGTTTTAATGTGAAAAAAAATGATATCTTATTTCAAACTATTTCTATAACTTTATAATGAAGAGAAACAAAAAGGAAACGAAAAAATTAATGAAAACTAAAGAAAAATAAACCTAATAAATTTTTATATTTGCTGTTTTAATGTGAAAAAAAAAATGATATCTTATTTCAAACTATTTCTATAACTTTATAATGAAGAGAAACAAAAAGGAAACGAAAAAATTAATGAAAAGGAAAGAAAAATAAACCTAATAAATTTTTATATTTGCTGTTTTAATGTGAAAAAAAATGATATCTTATTTCAAACTATTTCTATAACTTTATAATGAAGAGACAAAAAGGAAACGAAAAAAATTAATGAAAAGGAAAGAAAAATATAAACCTAATAATTGTTTATATTTGCTGTTTGAATGTAAAAATAAAATGATGTCTCATTTCATGCACACACTTATTTTCCTCTATTACCAATCAATAGCCAAAACTTTTGTTTTAAATAAAAATGAACTGAAAAATAAACCCAAGAAATTTTTAAGTTTGCTGTTTGAATGTAAAAATAAAATGATGTTTTATTTCATCAACATACTTATTCTTCTTTATTACCTTAAAATGAAGAGCAAAACAAATTTTTTCTGTTTGCTGTTTTAATGTAAAAATAAAATGATTTCTTATTTCAACACACTTTTTTCTCTATTACCTTAAAATCAACAGCCTAAAAAACTTTTCATGTTTGCTGCTTTTAATGTTTAAAATAAAATGCTTTCTTAATACTTGTACATATTTTATGTCTGCTACTTATATGTAAATCAAATGCTTTCTTATTGAAACAAAAATAAAGGGCAACAAAAAATACAAACGAAAAAGATACGTTTCTTCTCCTCCATGCAATGGTGTCTCTGACAGAAAGCATTGTTGTCTCTTCCGAAGCCAATCCAAGAATCTCCTCGGGTTGGAGAAGCCCCATTTTTATATGGAGTGGCCAATTCGTGAACTGGCGTGAACTGGCGTGAACGATGCAGAATGATGAGCGAACTCGCGTGAACGTGTCGTGAACTTCTCGTGAACTAGGCGTGCCAATTCGTGCCATGGCGTTAACGTCGCGTGAACTTGTCGTGAACGATGCGCGAACTGGAGTGAACTGGTCGTGAACAGTGCGGGAAAAACCCCAGTTCGTGGCAAAAATGCGCGCAAGTGTCAGGTAGGCTTTAGAAAGGCGCTACAGGGATGTAAGTGACACTGGAAGACCTAAATCCTTATTAGACTTACCAAAAATTTTTAATCCATTTGAGGAGTCATTTCTGTAGTGCTAATTATGTCGTCGGCTTCAGCAGAGAGAAGCTTCTCTGCTTTGAAATTTAATAAGACGACTCTCATAAATGCAATAGGCACTGCCAGATTAAACAATGTGGCTGTGTTGTCAACTGAAAGTATGAAAGTTACAATACTAGATTTAGAGGAATGTCTAGATAGGTTTAAAGAAAATCACAGGAACAGGACAATATTGCAAAAATTTCTCATGTTCCAGTAGTCTGTTCCTTCACCACATATAATATATAGCAAGAATTTTTCTATTTTGTTACTTTCAATATATATATATATATATATATATATATATATATATATATGTAAATGTACATATTTATATACATATATATACATATATGTACATACATATATATATATATATATATATATATATATATATATATACAGTATATGAAATTTAATTCATCCATTGAATTTTTTATTTCTTATCAAGAATACCTATTACATAATAGACTTATGAAAAGTTATTATTTTCTTGTATTTCCATGTTTATATTTTACAATTTCTATATGCACGGGAATTACAGGAATTAATGCAGTTTACATAGCCTACTATATGTTTTTAAGTTTTATATCTGTAATTCTTCCTATTCAGTAATTACGTATAATTATAATTTACCTTGTTTTTATGTATCTCTTTTTTTTATTTAATACAATATAACATAATCACAGATACCTGTATAATGCCTGAATATCCAACACTGATCTCAGAATATGCCGAAATATCCTTTTCATGTGGCTTTAGAATGATTCTAAAATTGGCATGTATTGGGTCGCTCAGATAGCTTAGTGCCCTCCCCTTATTTAGCAGTGCCCCTAGGTGCCCACCCACTGACAAACTTCAAGCTACGCCACTGTATATATATATATATATATATATATATATATATATATATATATATATATATATATATATATATATATATATATATATATATATATATATATACTATACATATATATATATATATATATATATATATATATATATATATACACACACACATATATATATATATATATATATATATATATATATATATATATATATATGTATATATATATATATATATAAATATATATATATATAAATATACATACATATATTATAAGATATAGTTCCCGGGTCTGAGCACCCAATAATATAGCATACGATTATGGCTCGTGACTGGGAACCAAACATATGATATTATATATACTACGACTGGCAAGTTAATCAACCTCTCGAATTCCAAACTCCCTTGCTTGCTTGTACAATTATGCCATAAAAATATTAATATATGAATTCTGAGACCGTTAAATAATTTCCGGACAGCAATATATAAAACACTGAATATCCAAAGGTCTCTTAATTAAGGTACACTCAAAACTAAACTGAGTAATTACTCTTAAGTAATATTAAGACACATTGTGGTTCTTAACAGGATACGAGCAAAATCTGGTTCTAGATAATAATGATTGGAATAATACACCCTTTACAAAAATAAATATATTCTATACAAATTACAACACATTGAAAGAATTTACACAATAACAAAATAATTCACTTGAAAAAAAATTGTCTGAACAAAACTTACATTGAGACAAAAATGTTACGATCTAAACATTATATATTAACTTGACTTGAAACATCTGTATAAACCTTAGTCTAAGAAAAGAAATAATGCAATGAAAATAATATAAAAGCTTGAAATAAATATGAATAATACATTGTTCAAGTTTGATACCTAATGAAAATAGATAACCAGA
>NC_090752.1:27403519-27481019 GCF_036898095.1 Palaemon carinicauda
GTACCTCAAGAAAAGAAGCAATACCAAAGTATTGCTACCTGTCATACTGACACCACCAAAGCACATATGTGATGCAATACCCTCCCCCTTTCATTACCAAAAAATGTCATTTACAGAATCTGACACAGAGCAAATTCTTACCCATGTTATTTTCTGAAGACGAAACAGACGACGAAATAGATGATGATATCAACTGTGGTGATAGTGATAGTGGTGAGATAGGGACCTCTGATGATAGCGAAGATGATTTTGAAGCTAGACTATTTCGTTCAGATGGAGGAGATACTGAAGAAATTGAAGATGTAGAGAATGAAATTGGTAACACACATAAAATACGAGAAGGAAATAATCGTCTTATATTTGGTCTAATATCAATAACTTTATCCCCGACATTCATCCCTTTGATATTAAGTGCGCTGGTATAACAAATGAGTGGCCTTGTTATGACACTGCAAGAGAAAATGAATATTTTCTTTCGGTTCTCAATGAAGAATTAGTTGACCTTATTGTCTGTGAAACTAGCAAGTATTACCAGTGGGTGATGGAAAAGTTGTCTTTCACACAAGATTCAAGAGTTCCCAAATGGGCGGACACAGATGCCCATGAAACTAATGTTTATTTTGCATTACTACTACTGATACAACTTATGAAAAAACACGTATTACAAGGACTATTGGATACAAGACCCTTTGATTCCTACTCGAATTTTTCCAAAATTCATGACCATGATAGATTCTTACTGTTAACCCGTTTCATGCACTTTACTGACAATGGGAGACCAATCGCAAGTGATCGAATTTGGAAAAATGAGATCATTCCTTAGTTTAGTTGTTGCAAACTTAAAAAGGGTTTTTCATCCTTTCCAGAAAATTGTAATTGATGAGTCCCTCATACTTTTCAAAGGGCAACTTGTCTTCAATCAGTATATCCCAAGCAGGCGTCATCGATTTGGGATCAAACTGTTTGTTTTATGTGATTGTGAAACAGGAATAGTGCTTGATATTATGGTATGTACTGGAACAGATATAGATATACCAAAAGAAGATCAGGGTAGTGATTTGGGATTCTCAGGAGCAGTAGTCAAGAAAATGATGGCACCTTATAGGGGCCATGGACATACATTGTACACTGACAATTGGATTAGTAGCCCTACATTGGCACAATTCCTTCATGAAAACGCCACAGGGGCGTGTGGAACTGTGAGAGAAAGCAAGAAATATATGCCCAAATTTGATGTCCCATCCACCTCGTATGACAATCCTAGTGACAGTGACTCCACTACTGAGGTTGAAACTACAAAAATAAGTAATAAAACTAAAAAAAAAAAGATGAAAATAAAAGTGACATAGTGAACACAGGTAAGGTCCACTACAGGACTAAGAAGAAAATATGTAAGCCGGATGTTGTTGTTGATTACAACGAACATATGCGCCTTGTAGATAAGAGTGACTGCCAGCTAAGTGGGACAAATTGTATGAGGAAATCCTTCAAGTGGTACCACAAAATCCTTCTTCATCTTATTGACATCATTATGCTTAAAGTATACAATATTTGGCTTGTAAAGACATCCGACCCAACTTGCACGAAATTAAAATTTTGTGAATTTATTTACGTTTCATACCAACTCCTTGAAAATTATGACGCCGTGACAAGTAGCAGACTTGGACGTCGTGGACATCCTCCCGGAGAAATACCTGATTGCTTGCAGGGAGCAGCCTATATAAGCTTTTATCATCTCCAGCACACAATATTTGATGAGGCCCAAATCAGAAAAAAACAACTAAACTGCTATGTCTGCGCAAATACTTCCCGGCAACCAAAGAAAGGAATTCGGGTTACAACTATTAATGCTGAATGTAGTGTGTCCTTTGTGTCCGACTGAGTGCTTTCGTCACTGGCATACCCAAAAGAAATATTGAGAGAGAGAGAGAGAGAGAGAGAGAGAGAGAGAGAGAGAGAGAGAGAGAGAGAGAGAGAGAGAGAGAGAGATAATCTTTTTATGAAATGTTTTATATAGCCTGTATTCATTATTTATATCCACAGTAGGAATTTTCTATATCTATTGGATATACCGTATGTTTATATATATATATATATATATATATATATATATATATATATATATATATATATATATATATATATATATATATGTATATATTTTTTTTTTATGCGATGATGTTTTTGGTATACGCATTACTGTATACAAATGCTTAAAAATTTCATATAAAAACCTATTGTAATTAGTTTGAACACATAGGCTAGGTCATGAGTTTATTAGTTACTATGTTCATCTATATAAGATTCCAAAAATAGTATGTTTTTAATATGATTAAAATAATTTCTCTCTTCATGCACTTTAAATATTATGACTTTTTTTGTCATAACTACTATATATATTTGTAAAAGACTATGATATTGCATTATTCTTTAATCAATTTATTCCTTCAACTATTCTAATTTGGTTTATCAAAACTACGTAAAAATATATGTTCTCTCTAAATATGATATATTATTTTAAACAAATTTAAAATAATTGCAATGGTAACAATAGTCACTTTATGAATAGATAAAGAAAAAAAAACAGACAAAGCAAATAAAATGTTTGTAAATAGTAAATGTGACTACAACAACTAAAATTATCATTAATATTTCAGGAATAGATAAAATTCTATATCATAGGATTTGAAAATATAAAGTAACTTTAATTATCATTACACTTTTCAATATATAGTAAAGGCTATTTGTTAAAAATAGCCTAAAAACTTCATTACATAGTACGGAATGTAGTAAGTAAAAATCGCTAACCTCTACCGGTGCAAACAACAGGTCCGTGAAACCCAACTTATTACTCACCCAACCCACCCATGAAAGACAATCCAGACTCACCCATTGGCCATCATGCAAGATGCCACGTCGCGCTTTAAAATCAACTTTGGTGGTTTATAATAAAATAACAAACAAGATGTAGGATAAAATATTTGGATGATACATGCACAAAGTTATTACAAAAACAGGTATAGTTATGGGTTAGATTCTGAAACATTGTATTTTTGTCAAGACACCATGGGACTGTAGTAAAATGACATTTCCGCATTTTTCGGGTCAAGGACCTCAAAACGCGAACCACGGTCCAAGGAGGAGGCCTTATCTCTGACTGAGGGCAAGTGATGTCATAACTCCGTATGAGTAGAGAAATCTCCAACAAAGAGGAAATGTCCACTCCTATCATCTTAAAGGAGAGTCTCAAGGCTGAGCGATAGCCTTTCACCGCCGAGATTGAAATGAGATTTTCCTCCCAAAGGTATAGAAGGAACTCTGCTATTACTGGTATAGAGGCATTGAGACGAGAAATATTCCTTCCATGATACCAACCACAAAAGACTGTCCATTTTTCATAGTACACAGAAGCTGGGGAATTACGCAAGTATCAGGACATTCTCTCTGCAACTTGTTGTGAAAAGCCCTTCTGAGATAGGAGACAATGGATAGTCTCCACGCGTGAAGACGAAGCGATTCCACGGTTCTGTGCAAGACATTTGCGCGTGGTTGTTTGAGTAGATCTAGTCGTGGAGGGAGCTCTCTTGGTAGATCTTCTAGCAGTTGCAGGAGATCCAGAAACCACTCTGCATGATGCCATAGTGGAGCTACAAGGGTCATCATTAGGTATTGGATGCTCTGGTCTTGTTGGACAGTGTTCTCATCAGACAGAACGGGGGAAAGGCGTACATGTTGATGTTGTCCCACCATTGTTGAAATGCATCCTGCCATAGAACTTGAGAGTTTGAGACCATAGAACAGTACACCGGAAGCTTGCTGTTCAGAGATGTTGCGAACAAGTCTACAGTAGGGGAACCCAAAAAAGTCAGGACTTTTTTGGCTATCACAGGATTTAAAGACCATTCAGAGCCTACTCTCTGAGTTGCTCAGATTGTAGGCGAGCACATTCCTCTTTCCTGGAATGAAGCGAGCCGATAGAGTCACCAAGTATTCTTCTGACCATCTGATGATCTTTACTGCAAGATGGCATAGAGGCTGCAAAAAGGTACCCCCAGGTTTGTTTATATGAGCCGCTACTGTGGTGTTGTCGCTCATCAACACCACAGAGTGACCTGCCAGCAACTGTTGGAACTGATGAAGAGCTAGGTATGCTACCCGTATCTCTGGGAGATTAATGTGCTGGTACCTTTTTGTCCCTGACCAAAGGCCAGAGATCATGGGATGCAGCAAGTGGGTCCCCAACCCTTCTTTTGATGCATCTGTAAAGAGCATCAAGGCCGGAGGAGGGACGAGAAGCTCCTGACCTTCGCGAAGATTTTCGTCTGCCATCCACCAATGCAAGTCCGTCACTTGTTCCAGAGTAATCGGAACTTGGGTGTCTGGTGGATCTGAGTGTTGGCTCCAAACGGACTTTAGCTGCCACTGCAGGGATCTTATCCTGAGGTGGCCATTCGGAACTAGATGGAGGAGAGAGGTTAGGTGACCTAACAGACTCAACCAACAAGAGGCCGGTAGAGCTTCACGCCTGATGAAGGGTGAAGCCACTTCTCTCTGTCTGTGTACTCTTTCATCTGATGGGAAGACTTTCTGTTGGACGGTGTCTGTTATCATATCGAGGTATACCAGTCATTGTGAAGGGAGCAGTGATGTCTTCTTGAAATTTATCAAGACCCCTATATCCTGACAAAATTCGAGAAGCACATACCATAGAAGAATCAGCCAATCGTACAGGTATCTGAGGAGACGAATGCCGTTCCATTGAGTCCAAGATGACACTAGGGCAAGCACTCTTGTAAAGACCTGAAATGCTGTCGCGAAGCATAAAGCATAAAACCTTATACTAGTATATTTTGCCCTCGTGTACTTCCTTGAAGATGGATGGATTTGGATCTGGAAGTATGCATCCTTGAGATCCAGAGTGCACATGAACTCCCTTGGTCGAACCACCTGAATGACCGTGTCTACCGTCTCCATTTTGAACCAAGTCTGTTGAACAAACTTGTTCGGGTGGAAGAGATCGATGACAGGTCTCCAGCCTCCAGTCGCCTTTTTCACTAGGAAAATTTGACTGTAAAATCCTGGAGACCCATCCACAACCTCTCGGAGAGTAAACTTCTGCAGCATGGCCTGGTCTTCGGCCCTGAGGGCCCGCTCCTTTGCGGATCCCTTCGCAGAGAAGCTTAGATGTACTGGATACTGATTCAGAGGAGGGAGAGATTGAATGAATGGGATGCGATACCCTATGGTGACTACTTCGACCATCTTTGGATCTGCCCCATGAAACTGCCAGAGGCGTTGCAGGCATCCTCCTACAGATGGTAGGGGAAGAGGAATGCCATTCCTAGTGGGAGTGACCACCTTGGCCACTGCCTTTTGCTCCCTTCTTTCCTCTGAAAGACTTGTTCCCTTTCTGGCCTTTGGACTGACAGGGCTGCTTAGACACCTTGGTAGGTCTAGAGGACCTACAGGTCAAGGGATGAGAAGAAGCAGCCTGCTGACAGCAAGAAGACTGGGAAGGTCTTCCATAGGACCTTGATGTCGTGGCCCTTTGGAGGAGAGAATCATTCGACGATTTCCTCCATTATTCAACAGCCCTCTCAATCTCTTCTGGAACACAGTAAGAAGAACACTCAAGGGTAGAATTCCTCAAACGTGAGACTTCCACGTTCGGCACCTGTTTGTGGAATTTTCCAATGACAGTATCCGTTCTATTGAGGATAGCGTTTTCCCACAAGTTGACAGACTTCTTAGAAAGATCGTGGGAGCACACCATTAAGCCCAAGGATCCCAACCATAGGTCGAGCCACAAAGCAGCCTGCATGGCATACTTCCCACCTCTCTCTCTATGTTGAGGAGCTCAAATGCCAAGAGGAAGGCCCTCAGAGAGGAGAGGGTTTGAGCTGGGAGACATTTCTTCAGAGATTCCAATGCAGGGTCGAGGGACATGGTAAAATGTGATTCTCCCTCGATCTAATAGTACTTACCTTGTAGAACAAAAGGAAGCGGCAAAGACCGAGAGGAGGAACTTGCCCTCAAGGAACTGGAAGTTTCGGCTATCTGGGCGATAGGCTTCTTTTGGCAGCCATCAGGCCCTTAGACCAAGGCAAGACTGCATTGGTTCTTGGAGGCTTCTGGGTCTCGAAGATTTTGTCGAGAACCATATCATTGAAAACCCATTGATGGCGCTCATGAAAGAGAGGATCTGCCAAAAATTATGCTACGGCTCTCGTCTCTCTTGCTCCCAGTGAAAGTTCAGACTAGCTGCTCTCGGAAGATTTTCATCGCCCGTGTCCAATGACTAATCTACCTCCTCCAGGGTTACGTCTAGAGCTTGGGGTAGGTCGGGGTCGTCAACAGGATCGATCGAGGGACCCACCACAGGGGACCTTCTGTGTGCCTCAGCCAAACGAGCTTCCCTTGCCGCGGCATTCTTCATTCTTAGGCTTGGTTTTGGTGTCTTTAGATTCCCCTCACACAGGGACACAATAGCCGAAGCCTCAGCAGAAGGAGCTGCACAATCTTTCGGAGGGGGAGGTAAGGAAATAGGACAGTGGTCCGGAGGCACTACCTCAATTTTTAGAGGGTTGAAGGGGTGGACAGATATCTCCCTGGGAGAGCCAATGTCCCTACTCGTCCTAGGGTGGATGAAATCGGCGTGTGGTGGAGTTACTCCTCTCATCCTTCTCTTCTGCCTCTTTGTCATGGTCTCCCTTGCTTCACCAGAGTAAAGGGAAGGTTAGCCTGATAAAATAAGAAGAATTAATCACCTCGGCACGAGATCTAGATAGAGGAGATCTTTGTGCCTTCTCCGACAATGGTTTCCTTCTAGGGTCAAGACTCCCAAGAGACGAATTCGAAGAAGACTGCAAGGGAATTCTTGGAGTAACTCTGACTGGAGCAGTCGGGGGCTGTGGCGGTGGAGGGGCCACACCCAAGGACTTCTGCAGGGTAGAGAGGAAGGTACTCACCTATGCAGGGAGTTCAGAATCTTTGGTAAGTCCTGGGCTTCCCCTGAGAATCCAGGAGGAGAATGTCCCCTAGGGGGAACATTAGAGGGAGCCTACTCAGACGTAGGGGAGAGTCTTTGAGGCAACAGGAAATGTTCCTTCGATGGACAAGGACGGTCCAGGCTCATAGGTAGAGCAAACCTATTAAGATGCTCCTTAAACCCTTCTGGGAAGGCTATAGGCCTGCTGCTAGAAGTGGTAGAAGCCGGACGCGGAGGTATTGGTATCGCACCTGCTCGCGGTTCTGAAACCTCTGCACATGAATCGCTCGTGGAAATCGCCAATTTACGTTCAAATTCACAAGATTCGCACGCAAAAAAGCGAGTTTCACGAGACAATGGTGCAATTCACGAGCACTAGGAGACAAACTGTAAGAGGGTAGCCTAGGGCATTCCTGTTGCTGCAAAGGAACACCTACACCCGACAATGTCGACAGAGAGGGCCTCTGAGTAGGGGCAACCTTAAGCGTTGGTGAACGCGACACACCTGGACGTGCTGTAAAGCATTGCATAGGCGAACTCTTCGCTAAAGCACCACAAGCAGCAAAGGGCACTGGAGGTTTAGCTGGACGCCTGTCTGAAGAACGGTCTGTCTCATGGTCAGGATCGGTCATGGGTCGTTTAGGAGAAGGATGGGTTGAGGGACTACGAGCTGATGGAATGCACGAATGCCTACCTCTACATCTAGATGAGGAACGTCTAGACATTGATCGTGAAAGCAAGGTTCGCGATCCTGAATGGACAGTTCGTGCTCGGGAGGGCCTAGCTCTCGATCAGGAATTGTGTGAACGTCAAAAGTACCTATCTCACGAACGTGAGCGTCGGCCTTGCGATCATGAACTTTGTTCTAGTGAAAAGTGCCCTCACGAGCGTGAACGTTGCCCTCATGAATGGGAGCTTCATTCTCGCAAACGCGAGCGTCGACCTCGTGATCTAGATCATTGGGATCTAGAACACAAGCGTCTGGACCTTTATCTAGACTCAGTTGCTTGTGAACACAATCACAAGACTCCTCCTTGTGAAGAGGAGCGCCTCCCAGGAGAACCGTTGAGACCGTTGGTCTAGTGAGCGTGAAGCTCTAGAGAAAGAATGCTTTCTGAACGAAGAGCTTTCGGATCGTGATGACCTACAATCCTGATGATTTTCTCGGAGGATGAGAAGATGGTGAAGCTCGTCCCTGCACGCCTCTGGTGGAAGGAGCGCTCATCTCTAGAAGATCATCACCTACAGCCGAAGTATTCCTATGGGAAGAAATAGAAGGCTGAAGGTTAACGACAGACGATGTCCCAGGATAGCGAGTAGGATCATCGTCAGCAAGAGGCCGCTGGAGGGGCGAACACGAGGAATCTCCTCGTCCATGCGTGGAAGGTCCAGGAGAGATGTTGTAGGCTCTGGAGAAGGGTCTTCCTTGGCACCATGCTGAAGGAGTTGAACAAGACCTTCCTTTGTAGGGGGTCCACAAACCTCTAAAGTCGGCCATGTCTCTAGAACATCTGCAAGGGAAAATGGCTCACTGGCAGTTGGAGGTGAAGTTGCTCCTCTAGGGGAAGCAGCTAACTCTCCAGTACCCCGAGGTTGCCAAGGAGTTAGATGATCTGCGCTCCTGCTCGATCGTCCCTCGGAAGAACACGAACGAGAAGGATCTTTAGAAAGAGATTTGGGGGTGCGAGAGGAAGAATAATGCGCTTTCCTCACCCCTGAGGGTGAAAGATCGCACTTAGCCTTCTTCCTGCACCATTCAAATTTCTCCTATTGGGAGACAGGCCACTCCCTACACTCTACACAGAGTGAACCCTGCTCACAATGATGCCGTCTACATGAAGGACACAGAGTGTGGGTCAGTATCTAGCGATGACATAAAGGTACCGCACGCAGCACCCGGGACATCTCTGCATGAAGGCGATCAGAAGAAGCAAGCACACCTGAAAAGAGAAAGAATGATTATAATGTTCAATGACAGCCTTGGGAGGAGAGAGAGGAGATGTCCACGCTCTACCAAGCCATAAGAAAAAGTGACGTAGCTCACAACTGTGAGAATATATACAGAGGTGCCTGTGTAACCCCTAGCCACCTCCGGCTTACCTGCTGAAGCGGTTAGGCAGGATTGCAAACTCTCACTTTTAGTCTAATGGCTACCTTCCAGCTTCCCCAAAAGAAAATCCACATAAATAACGGAAGGTTTATTAGTATGGGAACAATTAGGAGATAAAATGAAGTTAACTAAAAGAAAAGTATCTCAAAAATTAAAGATACAGAAATAATAAAATTGTCTCAGGAGAGCACCCTCTCTTGACTAGACCAGAGAACTGATTGCCTATCTGAAGGACATCACTCAGAAAGGAAATTTCAAATTTGCCGGCTTAAGCAATATGGAGGGGTACAGAGGAATATTGGCTGTTTATTTGAGGAGCTTGTTTCTTAATTACTATCGAATGTAATACAAGCAGGGAGGAATTACTTGGCGCTTGTACAATGATTTTAAAGTTTTTATATAAAATGTTGGTCTTATACTTGGATGTATGTTCTCTGATGGTTCAGAGCTCCTTAGTGTTCAGCGCACATCTAGTTCTATAGCTAACTCCCCGATCAGCATCTATGCAAACTTTCAGCAGTATTTTTGTGGAACCCACATAATTTTCGAGATTACATCTCGGACAAGTAAACATATAATCCACTAAAGAACACATTAAATTGGGGAGAGAATCCTTAAATTTAAACATGGTTCCCACTGTCAGGAGATTCGTAAAAATTAGTTTAAGATCCAGGCTCGGAAAGTTGTTTAAAAGTACTTTTTTAATTTGTTTCCCATATTTTTCACTTTTGATGAAAGATAACGCATTATAGAAAAATAATTTTTGTCACAGTAGGAACTTGAAAATTTGGTCGATAAATTTGGTTTAAAAATTTATTAAGTACCTACAAAATATTTTCTTTGGGAAACATTTATCCTTGAAATGTTGTTCCAAAGAAATTACTTCATTATGATAGGATGTCAAATCAGAGGAAACAGAAAATGCCCGATAAACCAGGGTTATTATGGCAGTCAACTTAAAATTGTAAAAACAAAAGCTAGACTAGTTGATGATTAAACCAGTGAACATCTTTTTCCTAACTACGCTAGTTTCTAGATCTGTCTGGCCTCTTGTAATGTTAATATCAAGATATGGTAGCTTGTTATTTTCTTCGTTCTCAATTGTGGAATTAATGTTTGGATAAAAATTATTTATGAAATTTAAAAACCTAGCAGCATGTTCCTTTTGCTTAAAAGTAGCTAATGTATCATCGACGTAGCGTTTATAAAATATAGGTGTGAATAGCAAAAGACATTGATCTAAAAACTGCTCTTCACGATGACACATAAAAATATAGGCGATTGTGGGTCCAAGAGGGCTACCCATAGCCATACCACCAAGTTGTGTAAACAACTTACCATCAAAAATAAAATGGGTGTTAATCACTGCAAGTTCAAGTAATTTATTATAATAAAACTTGTTAAAACCGTGATACCAGTCGTTTGGAGAAATAAAAACATTTGTTTAATATTGTACTAATAGTTTCTTGAAAGGGCATGTTTGTAAATAGTGATTCAACATCATAGCTAACCATATCATTACACCTGTTTTCAGTGGTGATTTCAGGTTTCAGAGAGGCAAAATTCGGTTGCGTATGTTCATTTGAGTAAGTGGTTGTAAAAGAGGCCCAAGAAATTTTGCAATATTAAAATTAGGCGAATTATAACCAGCTGAAATAGGTCTGAGTGAAACATCTTCTTTGTGAATCTCAAGTAAAACATACAATATACCAAAAGAGGATTCAGAGAAAAATAGATCCAAGTATACCTGTTCAATAATGGCATTATTATCCTTTAGTCTTTTCAGTGCTCGGTTAATTTTGTCTTCCATTTTAAAAATCAGGCTCAACTGAGGAAGCCCCAAGTCAGAAATTATAGTTGGGTCATTCAAACCTGTGTACATTTTTTTTTTATATTTGTTTTGTTGAGCAATACTGTGGTTACAAGGAGATTAGGATTCTTAGCCAAACTTTTCAACAAATGGAAATCCTCCTTCTTGAGGAAAGGAGCCCAGTTAGTTTTAAAAGATGAGAAGGTTTTATGAGCAATCTGGTGCAAGTTACATTGAAAGTTGCTTATATTACTGGGGAAAGGTAGTTGCCTTAATCTTTGAAAAAAAAAAAAAGTTCAAACAGCATAGAGAAATGACTATATTTTGGACGATAGCTGAACATGAATAAGTACAAACCTAATGATAGAAAAAACTTCTCTCTCTTAGACAATACATCATTCGAGTAGTTAAAAATCATTTCATTATGATTAAAAGAAATTTGGAACATTAATACAGATATTTTTTAACTTTCTGTCATGAGGGCTGGCCTTCAGATAGTCACTCAGTTCTCTGGTCTACTCAAGACATTCTGTCCCCTAAGACAGTTTTATTATTTCTAGTGTATTTCATTTTTAACATACTGTTTTTTTTAATTAGCTTTATTTTATTTCATGTTTTTACTTGCATCTATGTATATAACTTTAATTCTATACTGTTTTGTAATTTATATTGAACTATGTTTTTACTGACTTTTGTTTGCAATTATCTTATATGTATTTTTTTTTTTTGCCTTCATAATGGGATGAGTCCTGAATCATTGGCATCAATAAACATGAGAGATGTTCTCCAGACTCTTCCTTTTCCTATTTATCTTATCTTTGAAGCTAGCCAGGGTCAAGGAGCTACCATAATATATATATATATATATATATATATATATATATATATATATATATATATATATATATATATATATATATATATATATATATATATATATATATATATATATATATATATATATATATATATGTATGTATATATATATATATATATATATATGTATATATATATATATGTATATATATATATATATATATATATTTATATATATATATATATATATATATACTGTATGTATATATATATATATATATATATATATATATATATATAGATAGATAGATAGATAGATAGATAGATAGATAGATAAATATATATATATATATATATATATATATATATATATATATATGTATATATATATATATATATATATATATATATATATATATAGCCATAGTTTTTAATACATTAATGTCTGGAATCTCTTACCGACCTCGGGATCAGAGTCCCAAGGTGAACTCACTTAAAGACAATAGGATCTGACCAGCCGGGGATCAAACCCTATATATATATATATATATATATATATATATATATATATATATATATATATATATACATATATATATATATATATATATATATATATATTTATATAGGTATGCATATGCACGCATACATACATAATCACACACACACACATACACACACACATATATATATATATATATATATATATATATATATATATATATATACATATATGTGTGTGCGCGTGTGTGTGTGTGCGTGTGTGTATAGCCTTAAGGCATGAAAGTCATTATAAAACATAAAAAACGCTACAATCTTATATTGCCATCAACAAATTCGTACATAAACTAGAGGAAATTGAATCTACATGTAATACATTACCTATACGAAATTCGGTCAAAAGTGAAAAGAACTGAATTACTTACGGGGGCCCTAAATGAAGGACTGTGATTTGAATGAGTAGGAAATCTATAAATTCTTTAAGGCGAAAGACGAAATTTATTAATTTGCAAGAGTTGAGAATGTTGACATAAATAGAAACGAGATCTGGAACTATTAATTTTCCACATATAGAGAAAATATTCTTTGAACCGGAAAGGTGAAACAACTCTGAGCGGTATTAGAAGTATTATATTCATAGTTGCAGATGAATAAGATTCTGGTTATTCAAAGTGTTCTTCGACAAATTCAGGCCAGTATTTGATGTCTCTCTTGAATGCTATTGATATTATGTGTCCTGTGATGCAAAAGTAATCATGAACTTCAGAGACATTCCCCAAAGCTATTCAAGATTGAGAATTCTATATATTCTGTATACCATTTAGTTCACTTGGATAATTTCATTCACACTGCACAATTTCAACAAGACTTTTTCTTCTTATCGTCAATGAGATTATTAATCATGTCGAGTTGTACAGAGAGACTTTAAGTATTTCATTCTGGAATTCAAAGACTTCCGGGAATGTGAGCCTCCCAATTGCTTAAATATATGTCCCGTTGTGTTTGATACGAATTGATACCTCTAACGTTCAAATAAATCCCATGCTAAATATATTTCAGCTACTGCTGTAAGCCTTTCTTTGATAATGGGTGTACTTAAAGATAGAACTTTATCTTGTGTTCAAAATCATATCACCTTCACCTGATTAAAATATTAAAAAAATTTAATAGTAGGTAATTTATCTTGTGTTTAAAACTAGTAAATGTCCCTTGCAATCAATACTAAGAATTTTTTCTTGTAACTAAATATAAGAAATTTCTCTCGTACGTCATATCAGAAAGAAAAAATCTCTTGTTTTTAAAGCTATAAAAAGTCTCTTGTATTAAAATTAGATAACTTCTGTTGTATTAAAATCTTGAAAACATTCTTATATTGAAAACTAATTTTTTTTTGTGATATCAAAAATAAGAAAATTTCTCTTGCATTAAATATTAAAAATTTCTCTTGCATTAAAATTTTAAAAACTTCTTTTGTATCTAATAGTACAAAATATCTCTTATATTCAATACTAGAAAACGTCTCGTGTTCAGATCTAGAAAAGTCTCTATTATTCACTTCCCTTATATCAAGATAAGAAAACCTCTCTTAGATTTCGTCTATTGTACTAAAATTTTGAAGACTTTTATTCTATTCAACAATAAAAGACTTCTCTTGTATTCAAAATTATAAAACTTCTATTTAATTATAAATAATAAAACTTTTCTTTTATTGAATACTAAAAAACTACTTTTCTATTCAAAACTACAAAACTTCTCATATTCAAACCAAGAGAACATTTCTCGTATTCAAAACTAGAGAACTTCTATCCCATGCAAAACAGGATAACTTCCTTTGAATTGAAATCCTGAAAACTTCCCTCGTATTCGATTCCGCATTCTCTTCCACACCTCAGCAGCATTATCAAGTTCGCGGCATTCGCATCGGCCGCCCAAAACTCCATTTCGTTTCTCTTTTTGAGGGATATCATTCAGTCCCGACAGAACGCTTTCCTCCAATCTACATTTAGCCGAGTAATGATTGCAAGCAGATTTCACTCAGTTTCCCCAGTTCTTTTTCCGTTGATTTCTAATCAATCGTCCAATTCTAAAGCATTGTAGTGAGGATTATAACCTTATTTAGCCTCCTCTCTTCCGCAGGCATTTTAAAGGAGCAGGCTGCTCTCAATACGTACTAAGTTATTAATTTTTCTCCATTTTCCTGCAATCAAGTCCCTGAAAAATCATCTCTTTGGTTCAATAGCTTTCGCACCTTTATAAAAAAAAAAAAAAAAAAAAAAAAAAGGATTGTGATATAAAAAGGCTTAAAAGCAAGCACAAGTGTTTAGGTATACCAGTGTTTATAACACAGGATATGCACATAAGGAATAGTGATATAAGATAAAACAACACATGGAAAGCACTTTTGTCAGCTAAAACAAAGCCAGGGCTATCTTCTAAATATAACCAATACAAGCAGAGTAGTCAGCTTTAAAATACATATGAAAAGTAGTGCTGCTAGCTACATACAGCATATAAGATGCAGTGCTGTCAACTAAAATCTCATTAAAAGCAGTGTTGTAAGCTACAAATCACGCATAAAGAAAAAAAAAAAGCTAGTAACATGACATAAAAGGCAGCGTTATATGATAATACAATTCATAAAACAATTTTGTCCGCTTAAAGCTACTCAAAAAGCAGCATTGCCATCTAGAAACAACACGTAAGCAGTGTTCCCAAGTACAACAAAACAAAAAGCAGTGTTGTCAGGTAGTGGCATAAAAAAAAAGTAGTGTTGTCAGGTAAAACAGCATTATAATTCAGCAGTGTCAGCTAAAAATAACACGTAAGTGTCACAAATATTAAATCAAAACAACTGTTTAAAACTACATTGTTCCCAATCAAAATCATAATTAATTAGAATTATCAAGATTTGAAAAATGAAGGTTTCATACTGGCAGGTAATGAATTTCCTGTTCATGTGTAGCACTAGTTCAGTTCAAGCCAATACACAATCGATATTTATAACAGTGCGGTGGTAATGCCAGAAAATAAACTATCCGGATTAAATTGCTACCCTTCAAATCGCTCAACATTTTGCACCAGGCTGAAAAATAATAGTCAGGGGTGCGGCGATCAAGTGGTATTCCCAGAGTAATTGCATAATTAAATGTAGCATTGCAGACAGGCAGGTTGAGCAAGGTGCATTGGGGGACGAGTATTTCATTAGATTACGCGGGAATAAATTTGAAATGCCAAACCATCAAAATATAGTTCGTAATTAGGCTAAGATATGGGAGTTAGTTTTCCCATAACCTTCATATTATTCAATATCTCCAGCCTTTATTCTAGATGGCAATTTCATCATTTCCAAACTTGACAGCTACCTTTACCATATGTTAGGCGAACAATTTATAAATAGGAGATACAAGTGACTAATGGAATACTTGACACACGATAGCATAAACTGCAAATTATCCTGTGAGCTTTGTCTTCCTGTATGTCCTAAGACTTTAATAATCCTATATTCGGACCGATTTCCAACACAAGAGAAATTTGACGAATGGTTATAAGCGAAAGGATGTTCATAAACTCTTGACTGTTACAGTTACTGTTGTATGCTTATTCATTTGAACAAATCACTGAAGTACAAGCATATCTATTACCCTATACTGATTTAGTGCTTTTCATGTTCTCGTCTCCCCAATCTCAACAATTCTGAACTTGTATTCTTTTTAACAACATTAGACGCCCATCCCTTTCACTTTCCGAAATAGGCTCAAAGTTCTCTTATCATTTTTTCTTATCTATTTCAACATTATTACTATCTCTTCTTATATATGTATTCTTCACCTTTCCATTCTTCTATTCCACATACAGTAGTACAAAAAGAGTTCATCTCAACTATGAGCTTTTCTGTTATTTACATCTAATTTGTACATCTATTTTGAAGTTTTGAACATCCAATTTGTACAGTCCCCAACAGCCCCCCCCCCCCCCCCCCACACACACACACTTCGCCGGGCTTCAATAAACCCTAAAAATCTTTTTCCCATAATTTGCCAACACTGTTATCTATTTTGATAATCACCTCTTGTCTCATCACTCTATTAACCTTCAAAATACGTAAACTATTTAATATTTTCATTCTTTCACCATTCCTACAGCCATCACTTCCGTCATAATTTACATTTACCGTATTTTTTCTCTTCTTGCATTAATTAACGAAACACTCACTCATAATGTAACATTTATAACCCTCACCCAATCAACGCTTCATTTACGATTCATTTCCTTACCCAAGGACTGCATGCCTGTATTTGCTGTTATTTCTCTCTGCCTTCTATAATTATTTCATCCATGAAAATATTTGACAGTTATGGAGATATAACACAGTCTGATCTCAATGCTATGTCACACTCTAGCGTATAGGGCCAACTTATGAGTGACGTATGGATATTTCGGAAATTATTTTTCACACGCACAACTTTTCAACGTATGAAGCAAGACTAAAGTGTTGTTAGCGTACAAGGAGCGTATAGAGATCGTACGCATAGCGTATGTCAGCATACGAGAAGTGATGTGTATTCCTGTTGGACACATACCGACATATGAGTAATGTATGGGAACGTACACAAAACATATGAGAAACGCACGAGTAACGATAGTCTAACTATGACGAACGTACTGCGATTGTGGGTATAAAAGCAAGGATCTCTTGTCTTCATTCCTCAATTCACCTAAGCTGGTTATAAACGCCAGATTGAAGTCGCCTTCCAATCCATGGTTTAACACAGGCTTTTCGTCGCATTTTTCATCTTCGGTTTTAAACATAAAGTGGCAACTGCATCAAGTTTTCGTGTTGCTGGAACATAGCAACCATCATCCCTCTTGAATGGCACCTACTGACTGAACTGACGATAAGGATAAGGATAAGGATAGGGAAGTGGGGAATATGGGGAAAGGAAGAGTACCCCTGGATACAATCCAGTTTATAGCCCGAAGGCAGGTACTCGGGATGGGAAGGAATAAGGAAAAAGGAAAAAAGAGAAGTAGAGAAGAAGAATAAAAGACAGGGGCAGACACTCTTGCGATGTTAGATAGTATTAGAAGCAATTTGAAAAAGAAAAGACAGGCAGGGAGAGGAAAGTTTTTTTCGGTTCAATGTCTAGCCCTTGCTGCATGAGTCTGCTTGTCTGACACCTATTTTGATGGTTAAAAATGGTATGATTGTTGAAAAATTATGATGGCTTAATGAAATATCAACTTAACAGTTGAAATGATATTTAATGATTTTTTTTTTTTTTTTTTTTTTTTTTACCAGATGCTATATATCTGGGCCTGGGAGGATCACAATTGATCTTTTACACCAATTATGATCACGAGCATGTTCGATAGTGAGATTTCTAGTTAGGGTGCAAAGGTCGTCATCGTCTGAAGCAAGTTTGTCCCAGGTTTTCTGGCCAAGCCTGTGGAACCTGACATTAAGAGACTCCAATTAAGAATTCTGATGTAATTCCCTGATTTTATTGTAATAGGGAGCGCTCTATTTGTAGGCTCGCCTCAAAGCTCTATTTTGTATTGCCTGCATTTTATTTAGTGAAGTTTGCTAAGTGCTCCAAATATTATAGGGGGTTACTCTGAGGTCTAACTAATGATTTATATAAACGAAGATGGGTTTTGGTTGACAGATTTTGAAACCGTTTTAATTTATTGAGAGTTACCCTAGATGCAGTTATTCTCGCCTTTACATGAGGAAGGATGCCAGATTTTTTTAAAGTTACACCAAAGTATTTGTACCGTCTGTTTGAATGGAATTCTTACATTGTCTATTGTAATTTCTGCGGGATTGTGAACTGAAATTAAGATCTGAAATTTGTTCATATTTGTTGTTATTTTCCATTACTTTTCATAGTTATTGATTTTTTGTATTTCCCTGACCGTCTTTATCTGAAGCATACGTTTATTTTTATTAGGGATAGCAATTACTTGGGTGTGGTCATCTGCAAACATGATTTGCAGACAACCTTGAATAGGAGGAGGGGTATCTTTAATATAAAAGTTATAAAGTGAAGGGGAGAGAACACTACCCTGAGGAACTCCAGACAGTAACGGAAACTCTGGTCCTATATAATCTTTTATTTTGATCTTGGCAGCTCTATTGTCAAGAAAGTTGCATACGAATCTTGTTGCTAGATTTGGTAATTGTGCTTCTAACAACTTGTATTTAAGACCCTCATGCCATACCTTATCAAAAGCCCGGCTGACTTCTCTAGAAATTAGGTTGCAGCTACCTCTAAGACTTGACTTGACAGCAATAAATTCATAAAGTCGTGCTATTGCAAGTTGGGTCCCCTTGCCCCTTGTAAATCATATTGATTTTTATTTGTAAATAAATTTTCCTCAAGGCAATCATCAAATCTTTCTTTGATAATGTTTTGAAGAATCTTACCAGGAGTCTCTAATAAGGATTTTGACGATCCAGAAATGATGGGCCTTATATACCCGCCATACGCCGGAAATACGGACAAAATAAATTTTCCATACGCCAAGAACACGTTAGGAATAAGCTAGAGATATGTTAAGTACGTTCCTCAGTCGTTAGAAGTAAGATCAATACATTATTTTCTCGCTAGACACACGTTCATTATTTGCTTTCCATACAGTCACTTTAGAGGAACGTACTCGACTTTCAAGTAACGTACCTTTAACGTACCTCTACTGTGCTCATCGTATGAGGAACGTATATAGGACATAAAAACATATATCCACATACGCTGAAAATTTTAGAGCATGCCAACAAAAAAAAATAATAAATAAATAAAAAAAATGGGCCTCAGCGTGTTCCAGCGTACATTGACGTATATGCCAGCGTACTAGCAACGTTTCCTAACTTAGGCAACGCCCCCCACCCCACCCTATTTCAGCGTATCCGAAAGTATGACAAATCTTCTTCATATGCACATATACGCTTAGCAGAAAACCTCAAACCAATCACTCAATCAATCAATCAGCATACGCTTATGCTATACGCGCGGCTAGAGTGTGACAGCCTTCAGAACCCCTTTTATATCAAACTAGCCAATCGTCTGTCTACACACAACAGCCGTGACTCCCTGGTTACCATCCCGGTCTCTGGGAAATGTATTGCGACTAAAGCCGGGATTTAGGCGCATGGTAGTTATATGACTGTCTTGGGTCGCCACTCTGATGAAGATTACGGCGTTTGAAACTTGCGTAAAAGTGTGAAAATGAAAAGCAAAGGAGAAAAAAAAAAGCACTTAAAATACATGTACTGCCCAAGATAATAATTACGATAGGCATGCAACGGTATAATATATATATATATATATATATATATATATATATATATATATATATATATATATATATATATATATATATATATACGCTAGTAATCCCATTAATATTTACATATTCTTCTGGACACAAAATTCACGAACCTCTCCATTGTACCACAATTTCATTAAGAAAAATTGAAATAAAACTGGAAATAAAATTGTGTATAATATGAAAGGGATTTTTTTCACTGAATATTTGTAAGTTTTTTAATGACAGAATTATATAATCTAATTTAGACCTCGAGCGAAAAGGGCCCTTTTCATTTAACAAATTCCATTTTTATTATCTAAATTCACATGTAATCTCCCCAGGGGGACACATTTTAATGAAGATAGATGCAACATGTATTTCCAGTAGCATCAGGGCCTCTCTCTCTCTCTCTCTCTCTCTCTCTCTCTCTCTCTCTCTCTCTCTCTCTCTCTCTCTCTCTCTCTCTCTCTCTCTCTCTCTCTCATGATTGCAGGATGAATGAGATATAATTACAAAGGAGTAAATTTTTTTAAAATAATTCTTGCAAACTATTCCAAGTCCTTTAATTCCTTATTTATATAAAAAAAAAAACGGTGATAAATCATAATCGTAGAAATATTAAATATTGTTTCAACAGATATTTTGAGTAAGAGTTAAGATATATATATATATATATATATATATATATATATATATATATATATATATATATATATATATATATATATATATATATACATAAGAGCCTTTATAAGATATTTTCTTAAATATATAATAATCAAACCATACACAAGAACCTTTCTTATTGCATTATTCACTGGACGTCTCCCGAGAGAGGATGGGCTGTACAGCAACTTCAGAATTTTTCTTTAAGCAATTTATATTTTTTATCTGATCTATTCATTTCTTCATTTGCGAGGAATTGTGTGCTAATAATGAGATTAGTATCGAGTCATCTGTGCATGAAATAATGTTATGTAATGTTTTTTACTGTTCAACATGACTATATCAACTTCAAATTACTGTAAGGAAATTATATGTCACGTAATTTGTTCGACACCTGATTAAATTATTGAGAATGAGCTTGTGCAATGAATTTTATGTTAAAAGAATTTTGTATTGTGTTCGACCTAACTGGGATTCACATGTATGAAATAATCCTATTAAGATGAAAATATCACCAAATTTCACTAAAACTAAAATTTTAGACAATGGATCTCCATAACTACATGCTTCTCTAAGAGTAAGTTCCCCTTTTGGCTTAATGCCAGTTTCATCTCAAAGAACAAGTAAGATCCCAACTACAGCCAGTGATCAAGTCTTGACGTCTGTCTAAGCTTATTCCTTTCTGTTTCCTCCAGGACTCGTTAAGGATGCTGGTCGCTCTGACATGGATGGCGATGCTGTCGGGGATGATGGAGGGAGGGCAAACCTTGGCCAATCCACTGCCGGCCAGAGTATCCCCAAAGGCATCGTTCCTTGAGAGGCAGGAGGCGGCCCGGGCCCTTCTGAAGGAGTCGCCCCTTATTGATGGGTGAGCTCAGCTATGTGTGTGTTGATGAACGTCTCTACCCAGTGGAGGTTTTAACCTCTTCAAGAATTTATGACTTACATGTGTTTCGTTTGTTTATTAGTTCTGCAGTAAACTAATTGTTTCTTTCTAAATTTTCATTTTTTCTTCAAGGTGAATCAGGCGAAATGTTAGGGTCAGATTGTTTTTGTCTTTAAGATAACAGTTGGGCAAAATTCATCAGATTTTACATATTTTGTCTTAAATTTTACTAAATTCGTTAGATTTTCTTTATTCTCTGTTCATTCTTTAGTCAGAATAGGTTTACTTGACCTTTGCTTGAGAGTTGACGAATTATTTGGATAACAGTCTGCTTAATTGACTCCAAATTGTGGTTACCAGATTGGTTTCGTTAAAATTCCGTTATTTTGTCTTCATTTTGAATAGACATTTTCTTTTTGTTTATATACCTGTAAACTAGTAGACATACTGGTCCCATCAGATTGCTTATTTTGTCCTCATGCTGAAGTAGACAAAATGACAGGCTTAGAATATTTTTATTTGTCTGTAGACTATATCAGACAAAAATGAATCAGATTATCTTTATTTCTCTCCAAGTTAAAATAGAGAATATTTTTGGAGGACCGTGTTTTACCCCTTAAGTAAACTAAAGAAAAATAAATGTTTTCAGCCGATTTTTCAAAGATTTTCCGAAGGGTATGTATTCACCCCCACCTGTTTGTTATTGCCTTGTCCAAAATCCCAAATTTTGCGAAGGGAATGTGTTCAACCCTATCTGTTTCGTCTATTTAACTTGAATTACCTTTGTCAACTTTGTTGGGACGGTTATGTTTTGATAGGTGTGTGTTTACTTATTGCTGATTGTATGCTTGTTTGTTATTGATTCACATAAATCAAACACTGTTTGACCTAATCTCACGAAATTTGGTGAGATGATTGGCCATGATCCCAGGACAATTTGAATATATTTTGGGAGTGATTTGGTCACAGGTCAAGGTAAAGATCCCAAAGGGTAAAAAAGGTGTTTTTGCTATCGATTCGTCAATCTTCATCTGATTTGCAAGAAACTAGTGCCAAATTGTGCATGCTTCAATTGCTTATCTTGTGATATAACATGATACAGGAAAAGGTATACGCTCTAACAAGTGCCCATTCTAGTTTATTTAATTATTTCTTTGTTTATGAGCAACTTTACAAAATAACTACTGTACCGATTTGACTAAACTAGGTAGTTATATTGGGTATGACCCAAGAAGTGGCACTTTACATTTCCTAATATTATTTTGTTCACCAAAAGCTCTCCATCACATGCTTATCATTTTTTAATTTCCGTCTCATGTCCTGGGAAAACACTTACAGCCTGTCCTAATTACATATATCCATTATCAATTTCTAGAGGATCGTCCAGGTCAAGGTAAAGATCACGAAAAGGTAAAAAAGGGGTTTTTTTCTATATAGTGGTTAATCTTTAACCGATTTGCGAGAAACTAGGGCCAAATTGTGCATAATTCAATTGCCTATTTTGGTATAGACAACATGATATAGGCAAAGGCATAAGCTCTACTCAGCTGAGTGCTCGTTTTAGTTTATTTACTTATTTGTTTGTTTGTGAGCAACGTTCCACCAAACTACTGTACCGATCTTGACCAAACTTGGTAGATACGTTGGGTATGACCCAAGAAGTGGCAGTTTACTTTTCCGAATATTATATTGTTTACCAAAAGCTCTCCATCACATTTTTATCCTTCTTTCAATTTCAGTCTTGTATCCTGGGGAAACACTTATGTCTCTCCTAAGAATAGTCATCAACAATCTCTATAGGATCGTCCATAATCCATATTTGTTGTCTTTCTGCATTTTCGTTAAACATTATGTTAGCTTTACTCTTATAATTTTTCAGTACTAGATTTCTTCCATCATCCTTTGCAATTCCTCCCATGATTAACTAAATCTGCAAACCTAAAGTTGTTAAGGTATTCCCCATTAATGTCAGTTCCTATATTTTCCCAATTTGAATTTTTTAAAAGTTCTTTTAGGCATGCTGCAAATAATTTTCGAGAGATGGAGTCTCCCTGTCTGTCTCCTTTCTCAATCAGAATTTTCTCTTTATCTTTATGTAGTTTTAGGATTTCTGCACTACCCGCATGGACATCTTAAAGTGTTGTAACGTAAGATTCATCTATTCTTTGTCTTTGAAGGGCTTTCCTTACAGCTGAAGTTATGACAGAATTAAAACCTTTCTCAGTTTATAAATGCCATATGTGGTGGTTTGTCATACTCTTGATTTTTCCTTTAGCTAGTTAATAACATGGATATGGTTAGTTGTTGAATACGCACTTCTGACACCTATCTGCTCTTTGGTTGATTAAAGTCTGTCCTTCTATCGGCATAATATGACCTTTGTATATATTTTATATATTACTGAGAGTAAACGAATTGGGCAATAATTTCTCAGGTCTTTTGTGGCCCCTTTTTCGGGAATCAATATATAATGTTAAAGTTTTCTCAATCTGTAGGTGTAAAGTATTCTTGCAAACATTTTGTGTAAAGTTCAGAGAGTTTTGCTCAATGACATCTCCTCCATCTATTATTAAATCTATTGCCAGGCTATCTTTTCCTTTTACTTTGTTTCGTTTTATGCCTTTCAGTACGTTCTTTATTTTCCCAAATGTTAATTTTGGTACTGCCTGTGGCATTTCATTATTTGTATTGGCAAAATTATTTCTTAGATCACTATTATATAGCATTGTAAGAAATCCTATGCAATTTTTCATCATCATCTCTTTTGTTATTATTATTTCCATTTTTATCCTTTAAAGAAAATATCTGTTGGCACCCTGTTCCAAGTCTTATATATAACACCAAAATTACCCATAGCATATTGCCAATTATTTGTTTCCATATAAAGTTATTGTGTCCCACAAGTGCCAAAACATAAATTGCTCTCATGTAATGGCTAAAGTTAAAATGTACTATTAGTCTAAAATTCTTACCTAATACATGTGCCTAGTTAAACACCCTGCCGCCGCCACCACCCCCCTCCCCCGGACAGGTGTAAGAATTTACGCGGTATAATAAACATAAAAAGGAAATACTCCACCATGAGGGAGAGTAAGCTTCTACACTAAAGTGTATAATTTAAGCGTCTTAACATACAGTACGTATTTGTACTCATTTTCAGGGTTCGGAAATTGTCAGTTTCTGCGAAGTTGGCCATTAATTTTATTTTGACGTACTGCAATACATTGTGACCTAATCTAACATCTTCATTTATTCTTTATCAAGTGTCTACTCCTGTTATCTAATATCGCAACTGGATTTCCTTTAGCTCATTTCCCAATGTATTTTTAATGTGGCAGTCATTCTCTCCTTGTCCAACTTAAATCACCTTAAAGTTCCCGATCAGTGATAAATATTAGTTTCTCCTGTGCCCGGGAAAAAAAAAATCACATTAAATATTTTCTAATTGCCAGCATTTTTTTTTTTTTTTTTTTTTTTTTGTCGATGTAACTCTTCAGCTCTTCTCATTAATTGGCAGGGAATACTTTCAAACGGACCCATTCTTAATTAAACGTGTCCAAATGCCGTGGAATGAAAAGCCATTTTGGATTTGATTTTATTTAATGACCGACATAAGCATATTGTCCACTTGTATAAAAGAATAATGTCGTTGCACCACGCACAATTACTCATGCAAATAAACACATGAATTAATGCAAATTGTATAGATTAAAACATCCCTACCTTTTTATTCATATATACATGTAATACATTTGTGTATATGATGACAATAATGCATACATATATATATATATATATATATATATATATATATATATATATATATATATAATATATATATATGTATATATATATATATATATATATATATATATATACATATATATATATATATATATATATATATATATATATATATATACATGTGTGCGTTTATTATTTATTAATATACATATGCATATGTATACATATACATGTATGCATATATATAAATTATATATATATATATATATATATATATATATATATATATATATATATGCGTGTGTGTGTATTTATTTGTGTTTAAATCAGAACATTAAACAAAGTCTTGTCTGATCATTTCTTGAATTAGTGACCAAGATGAAATTGTGTTAGTAAGCATTGAGGATATCCATAAGGTGGGGCAATGAACTAAGCATTCTGATCCAAAAATTTTTGCATTAATCCAAGAAATATAAGACCCTGTGTGTGTTTGTGTTTGCTACCTTTCTACCTCAAGAAGTTGAGAACGATATGACGTTAAACCAGGTCATGATTAGAACAACCTGTTCTCTGAGGACTCGCAACAATTTGGCTTTGCAAAGTTTAATTAAGAATGTTAACCCAACTAGGGCCATCCTGTTTACATTTCGTTTAAGAATTTCGACTCAGAGAGTGCAATATGGACTTGATGGTGCAATGCGAGTGATAAAGGCAGAATTCAGACCGGCCAGGTTACGCAACTAGTCGGATATATTTGCATAACGTGAGGGTGATGCCAATAACAACGGGATGCTAGAAGCGTTTTTTCGCTCCTTACGCAGGTAACTTTAGATGTGAATACTAAACTTCCTAGTCGCTGATATCAGTTCAATGAAGTTGAAAAGGTAAAAATAAATTCCAGTATTATCATTTATTATTATGAAATGATAAAAATGGTAACTAAATGAATAATCGTTATGGTACAACTTAATTAAATTGATCTTAAGGGAAACCAGAAATAGGTCTCTTTTTAAATTACACTAAATATCGTAGTCTTAAATTTTTTCCTTGATATAGGCATAGGCCTTTGTGACAAGCAGAACTTCACGGAAATCAGCTAGACAATGCAAAGAAGCACATGTCCATTTCCCGTACAGTGAAAATCAGACGTGAAAATCCATGATGATAATAGTGACTTCTACCATTGTCATTTGCATAAGTGAGCAGCACAACCCTAGGCGTAAAAGCAGAATTCTATACACCCAAGGGATTCCACAAGTGAGGAATGGAAATAACAAGAGACAAAATAGTGCGCCCGAGTGTATCCTCAAGCAAGAGAACTCTAAACCAAGGCAGTGGAAAACTGTGGTACAGAAGTTAAGGCGCTACCCAAGACTAGAGACCAATGGTTAGATTTTAGTGTCATTCTCCCAGAAGAGCTGTTTACCATAGCCTAAGAGGCTCTTCCACCCTTACCAAGAGGAGAGTACAAACAGGACAATTACAGTGTAGTAGAATGTGGAAAGAATAGGCCAGACTATTTAGTGTATGTGTAGGCAAAGGAAAAATAAGCCGTAGCCAGAGAGAGTAATCCGATGTAGTACTATCTGACCAGCCATAGCCATAGGACCCAATAAATCTCTAGCGGTAGAATTTCAACGGGTAAACGGATAAACTTTTTCATGCAAAAACTAAAAAAGAAATAATCATATATCTTTTAGTGGATAATGAAAAAGTAAGATAGAGAATAATAGATATAGCAGGAGATTTATGATAATATTAAAGGTGGCTCATTTTCAATAAAGGGAGATAAGAAAAACGAAAAGTTTCTGAGTTTTTCTTTTATATGGCATCATAAACAACTTGAGAAAGAAGTAAAGAAGAAGATAAAAGTAAAAGACGATTTCAACTTGACACAAGCGAAACAACAAAGTACTTTAGCAGAAAAGATACTTCGTGAACAGCAAGATTACTCTCGACCTTGGTGACGGTGACAGATGGACGAATTCATATTCTCCAATAATAAATACATACGCAATGTATATATATATATTATATATATATATATATATATATGCATATATATATATATATATATATATATATATATAAAAGCATATATATACATATATGTATATACAGTATATATATATATATATATATATATATATATATATATATATATGTATGTATGTATACTGGAAGCGCATTGGACAATAAGCTCCAGAATTTTGAAAGAAAAAGTTCTTATGGTAATAAGACATTCTCTCTCTCTCTCTCTCTCTCTCTCTCTCTCTCTCTCTCTCTCTCTCTCTCTCTCTCTCTCTCTCTCTCTCTCTCATATATATATATATATATATATATATATATATATATATACATGTGTGTATATATATATACGTGTACCCGACCCGTCAAAATATATGTCCGAAGATATACATAGTTACGCAGACACACAGATTGAGCCCTTTCCATCGCCTCCTTCTTTCTTAACTACAACCAGCTGGTTCGGAAATTTGTGGGAGAGTGTGGTTTCCGAGTGTATCTCTCGCAGGGAATGACTACTTCTCCTCCCCTATGACCGTGACAGAAAAGAATATTATATACATATATATATATATATATATATATATATATATATATATATATATATAAAGAGAGAGAGAGAGAGAGAGAGAGAGAGAGAGAGAGAGAGAGAGAGAGAGAGAGAGAGATTTGCCTCGGTAGTTCCAGATATTTTAGAAAAACCTAACAGTGCGGTTTTACTGAGGGTATCCTGACTGTGAGCTATGTACCGGAATAACGATAAATTCAATTAAGCTTTCAAGATATTCGTGCGACGTCCTCGTTGGATTAGGGGAATTTCCTTAGGCTTATCACCCTCCCTAGCAGGGCATCCCAGGATGATGAGGTCGTATCTAGGCGACTCAGAGATTCATTCCCTCACTTCCTAAACTTTAGTGAAGTAAGTGGGTTACCCAAGAGAGAGAGAGAGAGAGAGAGAGAGAGAGAGGGGGGGATATCGAGGTTTGTATCAACACATTTTTATGGGTATAATGCCTATATATCACCTACATAAATTCACATTTATTTTAACTTCACTGATAAATTAACTTTTTTCATGAGCCATAATACGAGTAGGATGACCCTTCAGTCCCTCAATGAAGCAGGATTTGAATACATTTCCCAGCATAAGAGCCAAAGACTCCATTGGCATACAATTTACATATTAAGAGCGTAAAACTAAACCTCATTAATTACTAGATATTCCTCTTACCAGATGAAAGGCAATTCAGACTGTAAATTAATTTTTATAATCTAGTTTTTTCAGCATTTTAATTTACAACTTTACAAGAGATTTGGTATCTAAAAAAAAAATCTTTTGCGTACAGCGTTGTTGATAGGTTTCTGTTTCACTTACAGGTTTTTTGACAAACGAGATAGATGATATGAACTGCTTACCCCCCCCCCCCCCAAAAAAAAATGGGACTATGCGGAGAAGAAAATGAAGAATTGTATTTTGGTACACCCAAAGTTAAGATTTTTAAAAGAGAATGAGTCAGACGTGTTGTTGTTATCCTAATAATAATAATAATAATAATAATAATAATAATAATAATAATAATAATAATAATAATATAATGGCTACCTCAGTAGCATTATTATTATTATTATTATTATTATTATTATTACTTGCTAAGCTACAACCCTAGTTGGAAAAGCAGGATGCTAAAAGCCCAGGGAAAATAGCTATGAGGAAAGGAAACCAAGAAAAACTAAATATTTTAGGAAGAGAAACAGCATTAAAATAAATATCTCCTATATAAACTATAAAAACTATAACAAAACGAGACGAAGAGAAATAAGATAGAATAGTGTGCCCGAGTGCACCCTCATGCAAGAGAACTACAACCCAAGACAGTGGAAGACCATAGTACAGAGGCTATGGCACTACCCAAGATTAGAGAACAATGGTTTGATTTTGAAGTTTCCCTCTCCTAGAAGAGCTGCTTACCATAGCTAAAGAGTCTCTTCTGCCTTTACACAGAGGAAAGTGGCCACTGAACAATTTCGGTCTAGTAAGAAGAATTGTTTGGTAATCTCAGTGTTGTCATGTGTATGAGGACAGAGGCGAATATATAAAGAATTGGCCAGACTATTCGGTGTATGGGTAGGCAAAGGGAAAATGAACCGTAACAAGAGAGAAGGATCCAATGTAGCACTGTCTGGCCTATCAAAAGACGCCATAATTCTCTAGTTGTAGTATCTCTAAGGGTGGCTGGTGCCTTAGCTAACCTACTACCTATAATATTATATTCTATCTACTCGATAGCTCGGACGATCTTCTTTACTGGATTACTGCGTTCTGCCAGTAACTGAGCAAAAGTCAATCTTCATGGTTGGGAAGTCAAATTCAGGTAAGTGTAAGTCGGCTATTTGATGCAAAGTTCACAATTTAGGTACAAATAAGTTAACAAGCGACACGTTTCCACAGTATCCTCTCTCTTCCTCAGGCTGTAGTGTAATGAGGGAAACGTAGCTGGCAACGTCTTTTCAATGGCAAAGCTGACTTATTTGGATAGGCAGAGGATTTAAATTGGTCACATTTAGCGTAGTAGATAGTGACGGGAGCTGTGCACCGGCTTTTTATTGTCTGAGGCGCTCTCCAGGAGAAGCTGATTCTTAGCTAGGCTGTTTAGCTGCTCACTCATAGGTGGTGAGTCGCCATCTTGCTCTGCGACGGCTACGCTTTGATTGGCAGAAGCGCTCATCAGGATGGAATCAGTGTTAAGCGAGCAGCTTGGCCGCTGATCAGAGTGGTCAAGGTTTTGTATGTCTTGCTTGGTAGTCATTCTCGGGAAGCTCCTACAGCAGGAGGGGAGCAGGAGCATTCCTGAGTCGAGTTGAGGGCTGGTTTTACTCGCTGTATAAGAAGCACCTCAAAAATCTTAAGTGTTCTGCTGCCAGAAGCATGTTCGATGATCTTAGTACTCATAACCACCTCACGTTTGATGATGTGGTTACACATCTGAAGGGCAGGGGATCTTATTGCCCCTTACTGGACAAGGCAGGGTAGTCTCGGAGACAATCGCATCGTGGTTATTCCTATGTAACGTCCAGGGCATCCTGGAACGGGGCAAAGGTAGAAATAGGCCCCCTGCTTCTGAGGCAGCCATTGTATCAAACCAAACAGGCCTTAAGGAGGGTCTACTACCAAAATAATAATAATAATAATAATAATAATAATAATAATAATAATAATAATAATCAATATTATTATCGTCATTATCATAGTTTTCGTAAAAACAGTTACATATTATTAATGTCATGTGGTTCAGCTGAAGGATTAGGTCTTGACGTAGAACTAAAGATTGGAGCAATGTTAACTTAAAGAAATAAGAAAGTTAAGGGGGATGAAATGAAATAATAGGATGAAAATAAAACGCTTGAAATAATTCATCCTGGGATTCATTATCGCTATAAAAGACTTTTCTTTATAACAATTTTCAGTCAATTGTTACGACCTTACAGGTAATAAAATCAACAACTCACTCATGAAAGTCTGCCAGCACTTACTGGCATGACTGAAATTAGCACAATCATTTAATTGAGAAATTAAGGATCTAACTGTGTCTGGTAGCTATTCAAAGAGGCTATACACAGACAAGACAAGCGAGCATTGTAATTTATGAAGATTAGGACAGCTATCAATGTTTGGGCGTAAATTAGCGGAATTCCTTAGCTGTGAAAGTAACGATCAGACAGTGCCATGTGGCTAATCAAAGAGGCTGCACATAGACATGACAAGCGAGCATTGTAACTTATGAGAATTAGGGCAACTATCATTTTTGGACTTAAACTAGCAGAATTATTTTGTTGTAAAAGTAACAATCAGACTGTGTGAGGTACATTTTTGGACTTAAACTAGCAGAATTATTTTGCTGTAAAAGTAACAATCAGACTGTGTGAGGTAGCTAATCAAAGAAGCTATATATAGACATGACAAGCAAGCATAGTAATTTATGAAAATTAGGAGAGCTATTGCTGCTTGGGCGTAAATTAATAGAATTCCTTAGCTGTTCAGACTGTATCAGGTAGCTAATCAAAGAGGCTATGCATAGACATGACAAACGAGCATTATAATTCAGGAAAATTAGGACAGCAATCATTAGCAGAAAGTAACGATCAGGATGTGTCAGGTAGTAATTAAAGAGACTATACATAAACATGGCAACAAGGCAACGTAGCTTATAAAAAGTAGGCCAGCTATCGCTGTTCGGACATAAATTAGCATAATTCCCTAGCTGTCAAAGTATCAAAGTAATGATCAGACTCCTTCAGGTGGCTAATCAAAGAAGTTGTACATAAACATGACAAGCAAGAATTGTAACATAAAAATTAGGACAGCTATCGCTGTTTGATCTTAACTTTGCAGAGTACCTTAGCTATCAAAGTAATGATCAGATTGTGTCTGGTAGTTAATCATGACAAGCTTAATGCTAGCTTGTCATGATTGGCTATTATGAAAATTAGCAAAGCTGTCATTGTTTGGACATAAATTAGAAGAGTTCCTTAGCTGTGACGATAATGATCAGACTGTGTCAGGCAGCTAGTCAAAGAGACTATACATAGACATGACAAGCTAGCATTGCAACTTAGGAAAATTAGGACAGCTATGGTTGTTTGGACTTGAATTGGTAAAATTCCTTAGCTGTTAAAGTAACGTTCAGACTGTGGCAAGAACCTAATCTGGAAGGCTGATAAGACAGTTATCGTTGTTTAGACTTAGATTAGTACAATTTTTTATCTGTGAAAGTAACCATCGCACTGTGTCAGTTGGCTAATCAAATAGGCTGAACATAGATATGACAAGCAGGCACCGTAACTTATAAAAATTACGACAGCTGTCGTTGTTTGGACTTACGATAGCACATTTCCTAAGCTGTGAAAATACTACACACATGTACACAAACACAAACACACACACACATATATATATATATATATATATATATATATATATATATATATATATATATATATATATATATATATATATATGTGTGTGTGTGTGTGTGTGTGTGTATATATATATATATATATATATATATATATATATATATATATACTTGTAAATGTGAATATACTTTATATATATCATCATCATCATCTCTTCCTCTGGCCGTGGACACAAAGGGCTTTGGTTAGATTTTGCAAGTCTTCTCTACCCTGACCTTTTAAATCAATACATCTCCATTCATCACCTCCTACTTCAGGCTTCATAGTCCTCAGTCATGTATGCCTGGGTCTTCTAGTGCCTTATGGAGCCCCGTTGATAGTTTGGTACACTACTAATCTCTCTTAGGGTGTGTGAAGAGCATGCCCAAACCGTCTCCATCTACCCCTAACCATGATCTCATCCACATGTGGCACTCTGGTAATCTCTCTTATAGTTTATTTCTCATCCAGTCCTGCCATTTAACTCCCATTATTCTTCTGAGGGCTTTGTTCTCAAATCTACAAAATCTGTTGAATATTACTTCTTTGTCATACCACGACTCATGTCTATACAGTAACACCGATGTCACTAAACTTAAATTCTAAAGAACCTGTATCAGAGATAAAAGTTCCTAAAAATCTAAATGATTCCAGCTCATTAATCCTTTCTCCTTCCAATGATATTTCCTCATCTATTCCATAATCCGTTCTCGTCCTCTCTATCTATCTCCTATTCATCCTGAGTCCAACCTCATGTGATATTTCATGCATTCTGTTAACATGCTTTGCAAGTTGTGTGATGTTCTGCTAATGACAGCGTCATCAGCCTAATCTAGTGTAGATATATAAAATGTGAGACCGTTACATTAACTGACGTTAACATATTATCATACCTAAAGCAATGTATGATGTTTCCCATTTATTATGTTTCCCATTTATTATGTTTCCCATTTATTATGTGTCTCATTTATTATATGTCTCTTGTAAATAAATACACCCCCTATGTATTCATGTGTATATGCATCATATTATAATGTTATTATGCATAGATGTCTATTTCATTATTAAGTTTGGCAACGCCCCGAAGACATGGCAACAATGTACTTCCCAGCCTTGGGGCATCACACAATGTGCTTGTATTGTCGTTCGTCACCCAAGGCAGACGTAATTCCTGCCTGTTGTATTTGATTCGTGTATTGCACCTTCTCAATAGAACTTATGTTAATTTCAAGATTGTGTTTCCTTCCCAACCTCCCAGGAACACCCCCAACATGGCACAGTGAGTATTTTGTGGGAAGAGAGTGCTTTTACAAGTTTTTCAAGCAACACAAGACGACGATTACAGCCGCCATTACTCTCCCCGTGAATCTCCATGGATTTATTGTGCAGTTCATGTGCATTTAAGTGTAGTGTTCGTTGCCCATAGTGACTTATAAGTGGACCCTTTTAGTGCAGTGTGCCTTAGTGACTGTTAACTGACCTCCTCATGTGCTGTGTCTCGTAATTAAGTACAAGAACGAGCTTAGCACATAATTCAACCTGACCGGCACACTGACATCTAGTCACTTTGAACGCTTCCGGGCAACTGACCGTGACGTCACCGAGGGGAGTGACTACTGCTCGTCGAACAGACTCCTCCCCCTCCCTACCTGAACCATACCGCTACACTTAGTATAATGTGCACATATTCGTAAGAATTATATATTATTTCTGAATCTTTTGGAAAATTGAACTTTTATTTCTTACATATTTCTTCTTGATATGTTAATATTAATGTTTTTACAATAAACCATGTCGGAATCGGAATTTCACGAGGAATCTTCTGATATACGAGAAGCAGAGGTAGAGGAAGGATTTAATCCTAATGTTGGAGCTTTCGGTGGATTAATTGGGGAGGAAGTATACCAGTTGCCACCGCCACTCACCCCACATTATACAACTCCTCCATCAGCTTCAGGAGCCGATTTTCTTCATTTCATCAAGTATCTTGAACAATGTCGTATACAAGAGGATGCAAGAAGGCGCCAAGAAGAGGATTTTCGACGCAGAGAGGACGAACAACGTCGACAGGAAGAAAGTGCTCGCTTTACAGCATTGTTGCAGAGGTTGCTTCCTGTTACCTCCCAACCTGACAGCACACATAGCCTTTCAGTCAATACATCGTCTACATCGTCAGTACCTACTTTTTCATCTTCAAGTTCATCAGTAATACCTGCCCCTCAAAAAGCTATCACCCAGAACCCGCCTCCCCTTCAAGCAGATGCCAGTTTTCAAGTTTTTCGAGAATGGAGACGTCGATGGGAAGATTATTCTATCATGGTGGATTTATCCAAGCTACCTAGAGAGAAGCAACTCATTCAGCTTAGAATGTGCCTCACTCTCGAGACGCAGAGGATCTTGGAGCACACCCTGGATATTCCACCCAGCACAGCCAAGACAGTAGAAGAGGTCTTAGATGAGCTGCAGGATCACGTGAAAAGTCTACGCAACGAAGCCCTACGCCGAAGGGAACTCTTAAGTTGTAAGCAGTTTGAGGGAGAATCTTTTTCAGATTTTTACGTGCGACTTAAGCATATAGCTGAAGAGGTGGACGTCTGTCCGGGGAATTCATCAGTGTGAGGAAACTCAAATGAAGATGATAATTCTCATGGGTATCAGGGATGGAGAACTCGTCCAGAAACTCATCTCTCTTGATGCAACAGCTTCACTACAGGAGGTGGTCAATACTTGTCGCTCATATGAGGCGGCCAGGAAGGCTACTTCTGCCATTCGAGCACCATCCTCCCAGCTACGTGTTGTTTCAACATACAAGAAACAGAAAGGAAGTGGTAAAAATCATTCTTCAACCCCACCACCCAAACCAGCCACTCCCTGCCAGTGTTGTGCACGTACCCACCATTCTTCCGAAGTTTGCCCAGCCCTAGAAAGCAGCTGCAAGAACTGTGGTCGACGAGGTCATTGGGACAGGACTCCTAAGTGCCCAGCCAATGCAGCACAGTGCCGAGTTTGTAACCGTGTGGGACATTATGATAAACATTGTAAGACAAAGAGAAATGACAGTACACAGGGTGGCTCTTCAAGTGACAAAACTACCCCATCGTCAGGTAAATCAAAGGTCGTAAAGAAGTCCAGCTGTCGTTGAGTCGAAACTTTCGGCAAGTCGCCTAAGCCTGTCTGTGTTCTTCTAACATATGGAGATGTTACATCCCGAATTCAGATGTTACCCGACACAGGCGCCGAAGTCTCCGTGGTAGGACCCCAGCATCTTGACCTACTGAAGATACCTAGGAGTAGTTTGAAGCCATTTCCTACAACTGTAACTCTAACTGCCGACGGTTCAGCCATGACACCTGCTTTGAGTACCTTCCAAGCCACTCTTACTCTGGGTAAGCAGTCCTGTTCTGCTGTTATACAGGTCCATGACGGTGTCCAAACTCCATTGCTGTCTTACAGCCACTGCAAGGAATTGGCAATTATTTCTCCAGACTTTCCCAAGCCAATATTGGAAGTTAAGCACATCAAAAGATGCAAGGAATTGCCCCTTTCTGCTACCACAACCCCTACTGAGGCAAGAGAATTTTTTTTACGGGAGTTCAAAGATGTTCTCGTCACCAAAGAAGACCTCAAGACAACATCACTCCAGCCGATGACCGGTCCTCCAATGAGGATCCACCTCAAGGATGGTGCAGTACCCTTTGCTGTCCACACTCCACGCCAGATACCCTTTGCTTTCCGCGACCAAGTTAAGGAAGAACTCGCCTCCATGGTAACCCAAGGAATTATCAAGCCTGCCGGTGATGAACCTTCAGAATGGTGCCATCCACTTGTCGTAGTAGCTAAGGACTCAGGTGTCCGTATCACTGTTGACCTCACTAAGCTCAACAGCCAAGTGTCCCGACCAACCCACCCTTCTCCAACTCCGTTCGCTGCCATCCGTAGTGTTAATTCGAAGGCAAGGTATTTCACTACAGCAGATGCCTTATGTGGATATTGGCAGATGGCACTTGCTGAAGAGGACCAACACTTGACAACCTTCATTACACCGTACGGCCGTTTCAAGCATTGCAGAGGCCCAATGGGTTTTGCAGCTACAGGGGACGCCTTCTGTCTCCGTGGTGATATGGCTCTTCAAGGAATGCAGAACTGTGTAAAGGTCGTGGATGACATACTTCTTTCTGATGAAGATTACTTCACTCATCTTCAACAAATCTACGAGATGCTTCTTCGATGCCGTAAATTCAGGATTACTCTCAACAGAGACAAGTTTGTGGTTGCTGCATCTCGAGTGTCCTTTTGTGGATATCAGCTCTCAGAAGAGGGTATAGCAGCTGATCCTGGCAAAGTCAGTGCAATCCGGGACTTTCCAACTCCTACCAATTTGACTGACCTTCGATCATTCATGGGTTTAGTGAACCAGTTGGCTGAATTTACCCCTGATATTGCTGCTACAGCTCAGCCCCTACGACCTCTGATGAGCCCCAAGAGAGCATTCGTTTGGACTCCTGATCATGACGATGCATTTCGTCGAGTCAAGGCTGCCTTGGTAAGCCCCCCAGTCCTTGCCTCCTTTGATCCTGCATTGCCGGTAATCCTCCAGACTGATGCCTCTCGCTTATATGGGATTGGATACGCCCTTCTACAGGACCATAGTAATGGCAGACTTCGTCTAGTTCAATGTGGCTCCCGTTTCCTCACAGATGCCGAGTCCCGCTACGCTACTATAGAGTTAGAATTGTTAGCTGTGGTGTGGGCTATGTCTAAGTGTAGATTGTATCTAGCTGGTCTTCAGCATTTTACCCTGATGACTGATCACCGGCCACTCATCCCAATTCTCAATCATTATACACTTGATGCAGTGGAGAATCCTCGCCTTCAGCGTCTCAAGGAAAAGATTTCTCCATACCTATTCACAGCAGTGTGGCAAGTTGGAAAGCAGCTCAGCATTCCAGATGCCTTATCTCGAGCTCCAGTCAGTCAGCCTACTCCTGAAGATGATATCACTTGTGCTGATGTCGCAACACACGTCAGATATATCGTCAATGTCAATGCTGTCATCGCCGAAGAAGATTCTACGCCCCAAGATGCAGATAGGACACTTCAGGAACTCCGAGCTGCAGCAAGAGCTGATTCATCGTATACCCGTCTTGTGAATTGTGTGACTTCAGGATTTCCATCAAGCCGTTATAACCAACACCAGTCGTTACTCCCTTTCTGGAAATTAAGGGAAAACCTCTCAACTGATGGTGATTTGGTTCTCTACGGAGCAAGAATTGTTGTCCCTGCTGCCCTCCTCCGTCGTACTCTCGCTCGTCTTCATGATAGCCATCGAGGAGTGGAAGCCACAAAGCGACGTGCAAGACAGACTGTTTTTTGGCCGGGAATTGATTCAGACATCACCAGTACTGTCAGAGCTTGTGAATCATGCCAAATGTTGCAGCCTAGCTTTCAGCAGGAACCCTTATTGAATGATGACCACCCTACGAGGCCTTTTGAGTCTGTCTCAGCTGACTTTTTCAGTGTCGCCGGGAAATCATTCCTCGTTGTAACCGACCGACTCTCTGGGTGGCCTGTTGTGGTACCATGTAAAGGAGACACTACTGCTTCCAACACCATACGTATCTTCTGTCGTTACTTCAGGGAAGTCGGTGTTCCCCTTCGTATCAGGACCGATGGTGGCCCTCAATTCGCCAGCAAAGACTTTCAAGATTTCATGATGAGATGGGGTGTCCACCATATCATGTCGTCACCACATTACCCGCAGTCCAATGGCCATGCAGAAGCTTCTGTAAAAGCCATTAAGCACTTAATCCTCAAGACATCACCTTCTGGCAATATTGACTGCGAAGAATTTGATCGAGGCCTTTTGGAACTGCGTAATACTCCAAACTTCACAGGCCGCTCTCCAGCACAGATTTTGTATGGCCGCCCACTCCGTACCTGTGTACCTGCTCATCCACAGTCTTTTTCAGAGGAATGGCAGGCCAAGTCTGAGGACTGTGACCGCCGTGCAGCTGCTCGTGCTGAACAAGTAAAACTACAATACGATCAGCACGCCCGCCCACTTCCCAAGTTGGAAATAGGTCAGACAGTAAGGATCCAAGACCCGACATCACATCGATGGGAAAAGGTTGGCGTTATCATGGGCTTTGGCAAATCACGGGACTATGAAGTGCGTCTTCCCAGTGGCCGAGTTTGGTGGCGTAACCGCCGCTTTCTACGTCCAGTGCCAACGCCTGGTGTTGACCCCCTCCCCCATTTACCTGTGGCCCCTTGCACGGACATAGAAAGGTCCTTAGTCTCTAACCCCCAAGTGTTCCCACCAGATCTCAAAGGCTCATTAGAAAGAGTTAGCTCGAGAATGGAACTACGAGCGCAAGGGGGGAGGGAGGTGTAGATATATAAAATGTGAGACCGTTACATTAACTGACGTTAACATATTATCATACCTAAAGCAATGTATGATGTTTCCCATTTATTATGTTTCCCATTTATTATGTGTCTCATTTATTATATGTCTCTTGTAAATAAATACACCCCCTATGTATTCATGTGTATATGCATCATATTATAATGTTATTATGCATAGATGTCTATTTCATTATTAAGTTTGGCAACGCCCCGAAGACATGGCAACAATGTACTTCCCAGCCTTGGGGCATCACACAATGTGCTTGTATTGTCGTTCGTCACCCAAGGCAGACGTAATTCCTGCCTGTTGTATTTGATTCGTGTATTGCACCTTCTCAATAGAACTTATGTTAATTTCAAGATTGTGTTTCCTTCCCAACCTCCCAGGAACACCCCCAACATCTAGGTCCCCCAATTTCTTGTTAACAATTCAGTTCACTACTTCACCATCATCCCCAGATAGTCTTTGCATTACGAAATCCCTGACGAGGATAAACAACGTAGGTGACAACACATTCGCTTGGAGTACTCCACTGTTCACTGGAAATTCATTTGATAGGACTCCACTAACATAACTTTGCACTTGCTACGCTAATGAACAGACTTCACCAAATTTACATATTTAAGAGGAACTCCATAATAAAACAAGACTATCCACAAGATTGGCCGGTGCACACTATCAAAGGCTTTTTCATAGTCCATAAATGCCATTAAAATGGTATTTCTATATTTTACACATTGACGTACTACGTCTTAAAATGAAAATTTAGTCAGTACAACTGCTACCTTTTCTAAATCTTGTTTTTTCATCTCTCGGCTTTTCATCAGTCTTTCTCTGTAGTCTCTTTAGAATGAGCATATCATATATTTTCTCGAAAACTGACATAAGTTTGCTGCTTCTGTAATTATTGCAATTAATCATATCTCCCTTTTTTGTCACTTATAGGAACACTCCTAACTCCCATTCATCAGGTTTTACCTCTTCATGCCACATTCTACAAAATAATCTTGTATTCTGGGAGTCACTTTATTTTTGGCCAATATCATCTCAGCAGTTATTCCGTCATATTTAGGGAGTTTCGTTCTCTTTAGTTTTTTAATGATAGCTTCGACTTCTAACACAGTGAATTTACTCATGGGCACATTAACGTCTTTCTCAGCTTCAGGTATATCAATCAAATTATTTGCTTCATATCTCCTATTCTTGACCACATCGAAGTGTTCCATCCAATGTTGCCTTCTTCATCCTTTGTTGTTATAAAAGATCCATATCTCTTTTTGGGTGTATGCTTCTTCTTCTTTGCCCGAGTAGAGATTTCATTAATAATTCTATGAGCAATTCTTACACCATAGCCACTCCTTCAATTCATAGCCTCATCTGTTTTCCTAAATAAATATTCTCTCCAGTCATTCGTGGCTCTTCTTTTGACTTCGCTATCAATACTTGAATGCTTAGCATGCTCTACCTTGTAATTTTCATTACTTCTTAGAAAACTTTCAACAAACAAATAGTCTTTGTGTCCTTTTTAAGGTATCCCAAGTATCATTTGATATCCATGGTTTTCTCCCTGTAATTGCATGTCCCGAAACGTCACTACCAACTGTCTGATATATGTTCTTAATATCACACCATTTTTTATTAACTGTCTGCTCTTCGTCTCTTACAGTCTCTAAAACTGCAAATCGACTCCTACATTCAATTGCAAAGGTTTCTCTGTGCTCATCTTCTAGAAGCTTAGTTGTATCAAACCTAGGTATTCTATCTATATTTCTGCTGGGTGCTTTCAGTTTTAATTACAGTGTGGCAATGATCAGCTGGTGATTATTACCAATATCTGCACCTCTATAGCTTCTTACATTTCTCAGAGTCCTTCTCTCTTTCATAATATCTATTTGATCCATTTGATTTTTGTTATTGCCACATGGTGAAGTCCATGTGCATTTGTGGATGTCCTTGTGGTGGAAAAGAGTACCTTCAATAACAAGATTGCTGAACAAAAATCTGTAAAGTGTGCCCTATTTTCCTTTACAACTTCAGCAAGACCCTCAACACCCATCACATTCTCTAGACCTTGATTATTCCTTCCAACTTTAGCATCGAAGTCACAAATCACAATTTTCATATCTCTCTCTGGGATCTCATCTATTACACTACAGTTCTTCATAGTATTCATCTTTCCTTTCTTCAGGGGAATCATTTGTTAGTGCATAGCAAACTATAATACTCATATTGCACTGCTTGATTTAAAATTTGCAAGTGACAATGTACTATTTACAGCTCTCCATTCTATTAATGCCTTTTCTGCTCATGGCGTCATTATCATTCCTACCACTTCTCTTCCAACTCCTTCCTGAGTAGATATATATATATTGCCTGGGTCGAAGATTTTTTTACCAATCCCCTTGCACCGTTTTTCAGCTAAGGGCAAGATATCTAAAGTATATTTCATAAATTAAATCTCCACTTGCTGTATTCGTGGTTCTAACATTCCAATAACCAATTTTAAATTTTTCTTTAGTAATTATAAACCGGGAGATTCTTAGCACCCCACTACACCCGGGACTCGGGGCCATACTGTCACTTTCGCTTTCCATAGACTGGCTAAACCCATAGAGGATTCATTGACTAAATTCATCATAGGATAGCCAGTTCCTTGTGATGCGCAGTGCCTATCAACTAGGGCGAGTGACCCCTGCCGGTCCAAACTAATTCCAGTAAGATTATCCGTCAGGCATCAGAAGTAAAAGCTGAAAACATATCTTGTCTATCACCTTAAACTAAATTCGTCACCCTGTTGGCAGTGATTTCACCGAGTTTTAGGGGGTCATTTCTTCCACACCCAAAGTTCTCATTACTCCACCAAGTTGCTCATCTACTTATATAACCATTGACAAAAATGGATCACTAAGATATACCGCCAACAACTGTAATATACCGCCTGGCATGATATATATATATATATATATATATATATATATATATATATATATATAATATAAATTATATGTATATATATACATATATATATATATATATATATATATATATATATATATATATATATATATATATGTACATATATATACTTTTCATCATATTATATTTCCTCTGAGAAGAGAGACTACAGAATGAAAACTGGTACATAAGTCACTTTCACTTTCATACTTTAACCAATATGAAAAGTTGATGCATCACACACCTTTTCCTCTCTAGTTTAAAGAACCTTTCTCAACATTTGCAAAAGATTAAATATATTTTATTAAACCCTAAGAACATACGACAAAGTCATATAAGCGTAAGATATATTCTCGTAAATTGAACCGTCATTGTTTTTAATATAACACCACTTGAAAGCCACAAAAGTTCTTTAAACTTCATATATATAATATGAAATATTTCTTGAAAAATATTAATAATTCTAAATTTATTATAAACTCCAGTCTCTTTTAAGCCTTCTTAACCACTGAGGAGAGCATGTGTTTTTCATTTCATAGATTATTAAGTACATAAGGCGGACATGTAGGTTAGCTTGCGCGTGAGTGTGCTCGCTGTTTGTGCTACAGTATCTGCTAGCACGTGGGGGGGGGGGGGGGCACTGCATCTTTCTTGTGTTTAGATTTACAAATGTTTTAACATTACACATGATTTAATGTTAAACGCCGGATAAACTGAAGCATGAGCAAAATAATCGACAGAATTATGGTGTCCCCATAACAAACAAACAAAAAAATTATTACAAAATCACCAAAGTTTTACCGACTTCGATGTTCATAGGAGTAACTTACATTTCCACCAAGAGCTTTGGATAAATTTATTTAATCTAGTATTACTTAAGGCATAGAAAGAGGAGTTTTAGATAACAGTAGAGATGAATTTATTATTTAAATATGCTTCAAAATTAGGATTCCATTAAAGTCTTCAAATAAACGGAATGTATACGAGTGTTCCTTATCCCGTCAATGTAACTTTCGTAATCAGTGTTGTCATGAATAGAAGTTCACCTTTTCAAGATATTTTACTCAGAGGTTTAATAGTGGCCTGGTCATTTGCTTGAGGACTGTGATTTTTTTTTTCTTTTTTTCACAGGGAAAAAAAGTTTTCGTTAATACTTTTGTGATTAGCATTACAATTGACGTTTTTTTATGATGTGTTTAACATATGGCATATATTGATTTTATTCTATTTTCACAATTTTAAGATAATGCGAAAGCCAAAATGTGAGGAAAAAATCAACACATTTCCATGTAAATATGGACGATTATAATAAAAAAAAAATCAATGTGATTCGTATTTTTTTTTCTTAAAATTCAACCCTATAGAAAAAGTAGGAATACCACAATAAAGTTCATTTATATGATCTCCCTTCTCAAACCGTTTTTTCATCAGACCTTTATTTTAAACTGAGTCAATAATTCAATCTATTACTTTTACATAATGGAAAATGGCACGTCCACCCATATTTCTTTGTTTCCTCAGAACATTTTACCTATAGGAAAAAGAATGACAAGACTCTCTTACAGCGAGTCGCCCCTTTTTCGTATGGGACTACCCCACCCTTGAAACATATATTTTCTCCCTCCTGTTAAACCCGGAGAATAACTGCGTAGCATTGTGTCGTATTTCACAGTGTGTGTACAGCAGGTGGCCATTCCCTAGGCCCCTTCTTCTCTTCAGGCAATAAGAATTTCTGGAATTGTCGAATCCGGGTTCTAAGGATCTATAAAATAAGAATGATGTGGACGTATAATAAAGTGTTTGGTTACGCAACTGATACGGAATCATAAATCATCTCTCTCTCTCTCTCTCTCTCTCTCTCTCTCTCTCTCTCTCTCTCTCTCTCTCTCTCTCTCTCTCTCTCTCTCTCTCTCGTTATTTCATTTTACAATAGCGATTTCCTTTCTTGAACTGTTGATTTTACAATTTCCTTTAGTACGATTATAGGACATCGCAGAAAATAGTTTAATGCAAGAAATTTCACCATTAGTCATTTAGCGGAAGCAATTCACATCTCCAATGTATCATCTTAACTATGATTTATGATGTAACGTACAGACAATTAGTTAATGCGCAGGAGTAAAGCAGATCACAATCAATGTCAACTGGGACGTCAGACAGCAGTTGCATGTCCATGTATACTGTACTATAATCTTAAAAAATATATATATATATATGTATATATATATATATATATATATATATATATATATATATACATACATATTTATATATATATATATATCTATCTATATATATATTTATATATATATATATATATATATATATATATCTATATATATATATATATATATATATATATATATATATGCTATTATTCTGGTACAATTACGACTTGGACTTAGTTACCCAAATCAGCTACCTGTGACACTTTTCACTAACAGCTCCCGTTTTCCTATTGAATACTAATATTGTAACAAGTTATCTATTCTACGATTATGACTAAGAATACAATACAAGGCCTACGTCTTTTCAATTGGAATTCCCCCTGGCTTGGTATAAATTAAATCAACAATGGCTAGAAATGAAGTTCGTTTTTGCAAAGACGTTAAGACTGGAGGAAACAAATTCATAACATCCATATATTATCACATTATATCAGAACTCACTTTGAATTATTGAGCTAAATTTTAACTCGAAAAAGAAGAATAATGGTTTCTTTAATTGTAAGTTGAATGCTATCTGAATCTTGATAAATTTTTATATATTATCATTTTTATTCATAAGTCTTTTGTTCATTGAATTTTGTGTCGTTTGCCTACCTATTCTGGTAGATTTTAATGTTTCATCTTGTTTTATATGCCTGGGCTTTGGTATTATAACGACAGATGAGTCGGCTTCGTTGAAGTCCTTATACATATAGCCAAGATTTCGTCGGAGTCCCACAATCCATGAAATAAAAATGAAGGTTCAAAGTAAGATATAGAGGTACAGAAAACACCAAGAACAAACAATGAGTAGAAAAGGGTGCTAACATTTTTTATAAAAGAAAAAAAAATCCTGATATCCTAATAATCTTCATAAAAATCAGTAGTTATAAATAACGGAAGTTGGCAATCTTTAACCAAAAGATCTTTATATATCCATAATCTTTATAAAATCAGTAATTATATAGGGTATGTTGGCAGAGGCAAACATCTTGTTTTTTTTTTTTTTCTAATGGGAACATAGTCAAAGAAGCAAGCTGGGAAATAAGGATGCTTAGAAAAAAAATGTATATATAATTATAATTAATACGCCAAATATGTGCATAAAACAGTATCTAAAACTTTGTTAATTCGAAACGAAACCTTTGGCCTTATGGAAAAAAATAGAACTGAATCTGATCGAAATTAAATGACCGAATCGTATGACAAAGTTCACACTGGTTTAATAACAAGACTTCCAAGATTGCTCTGATAACTTTTCATCCACTGTAAAAATAGAAACCATGTGTTGATGGCCACGACTGCAGCACGTCACGTAAATTGAACGGAAGAGAAGCCATGAGGTCAAATAATCTTATTCCTGAATCAATTAGTATATCAGACACACAAAATAATATATATGTGCACAAATAAATTTACATATATATGTATATACATCACTATATAATATAAAGTGTCTGGTTTTATATATATATATATATATATATATATATATATATATATATATATATATAATATATATATATATATATATATATATATATATATATATATAATTATATATTTCCGGTCAAGCTTAATGGCATTGCCGAAGACGATTAAAGCGAAGATAGTGGTAGACCAAGGCCGTCGGTAGACACCCCTTAAAATTTAGAAGATTCTGATATTGGTAAGAAACGCTGCGGGTTTGAAAGGGGATGTAGGGACATTGAACCGTAAAGATATATTTCCAAAATCACAAACGTCCCCTTTTTTTATATTGGTCAACTTCTATTTTAGATATGAAAAAACATTCCATTTTGAAATTTGCAACTTTTCTTTAAAATTTTGACCAATTTGTATTTAATTTTTTAAGAAATAAATCTATTTCACTTTTTGACAGCCTCTCCTTTAATAATTCTATAAACTGACCATAAAAATCTAGAGCATAAATGAAAGTAAAATATAAAAGCTGCACTTCTGGTCTGCCGCTCGTCGCAGTTTAGCAATGATAGATTTGGTCAGTTATTAGACCAAAGACTACCAGCTGATTTCCTGCAGCAATCTGCTCGCCACATCACTGGTCCCTCAATTCGTGAGGTTGAACAACATTCAACCAGATAAATAGAAATAAATGAGGACCAATAAAAGCCAGACGCCGTTGGCAAACAAGCTCCTTTGATCATCTGTCGGAGCACGGACTAGGAACTGGCGATTTTTTAATGATTAATGCTTTGAAAGCAACAGGGAACATTACGAGTTTGTTGTCAGTAGCAACGGTTGCCAATTAAACCAGAGAACTTGCAAGAATACGTAAATTTGGACTATGTATTAGTTTTGGCAACATGTCATAATTTTGGTAACACGACTTAGCAACATGTCTTAATTTTGGCACCACATCATAATTTGACAAAATGTCAATTTTGGCACCACATCATAATTTGGCAAAATGTCAATTTTGGCACCACGTCATAATTTGGCAAAATGTCAATTTTGGCACCACATCATATGATGATGATGATGATCATAATTTCGGCAACACATAAAAATTTTGGACCACGTCATGACTGCGGCAACATGTCATAATTTGGGGAACATTTCCAGAATTTTGGCAATATGTCATAATTTTGGGAACACGTCATAATTTGGCAACATGTCATAATTTTAGCACCTCGTCATAATATAAAGAATTTATAAAATAACGCAAGATCAGACTATTTGGCGCGATTATTTATAATTTTGACTCACCAATAGATTTATGAATCGGTAATAAGACGGCGAAAATAGTGCAGATTATTTCCAACATCGAAAATGTGTCACAGCTTCCGAAATTCTTGACGCAAAATATCCGAGCAAAATGGGATGGATAGGCCAGTGTATATAATCACTATACAAGAGTTCAGAATGAAATGGCTTTAGAGAGTTTCTTATATATGTTCATGCACGTAATGAATTACTATCAGCTCAACTATGGTTTTAAGGGTGTCGAAAATATAGAATTATGTAGAAAGAGTTGGGGATCGGCTTAGTTGATCTGCCCGAGACTGTAAAGGATGGATAAGGTTCAAGGAATTTGGTTTACTGGCAGTTTCTTCAAGTAACACGGCGTTGCCGGGGTTAGTTAGTTTAAACCGAAACATGCAAATTTCCGCTATTTTTTTTTTTCTAGAATTACATGAAATAACAGAGGAATATGTAGTAATAATAATAATAATAATAATAATAATAATAATGATAATTAAAAGCAATATCTTCTCAGATAGTTACCTTACAAATATCTTTTTGCTTTATTCAGAATAGAAGTCTCAGGTGTATAAATTACCACATTTCTCTTAAGAAAAAGTTTTATTACAAATAGAAGGAAAAGAATAACCCCAGATTTAAAAATGTAGAGCATTAAACTTATCGATCAAAGTAACCATTGCGCTGAAAGGAATCCCTTAAAGATCCCATTGGGAAATCAAGCTATTTTCTGAAAACTGGAATGTTGAAATTTCTTTGAATATTATTCGGCGCAGTGTTAAGAAAGCTAATTCCTACTTGGATTAGAAGGGCTTCAAGCTCTTACTTAATCTTCGCACACAGGCAACGCAACAGTTAAGACGAGGGAGGCATCGCATTTATGTTATCTAAAGATAGAGGTAAATGGCTTTAGACTCGACTATCACCTCGATAAACCTCTACTTGAGTATCGGGGAGTTTTAGGTCATTGCCCAGGCCTTGTATGAGGTAATGGTGACAGTTAAGGGCCCACTACTTCAGCCATCAACGGTAATGGAATTCAAGAATAGCGTATGGCCTGATAACCATTCGATGTTATCAACCTTTTTCCGGAGGAATTGAAGCGGGTGGTAGACTGTCTCGTTCATTTGGAAAATCATTTCTTAACATGAACCGGTACAATGATTTTCGGTATTTCGAAGAAAATAGCTTATATTCATACGTACATACATCTCTCTCTCTCTCTCTCTCTCTCTCTCTCTCTCTCTCTCTCTCTCTCTCTCTCTCTCTCTCTCTCTCTCTCTCTCAGTTCGCAAATGCATTTTGATAGAAATCTGTTAGTTTGCCGAGTTGTCTACAGCCATAAATGGTAGTGCCACAGACCCAGGGGTATTATGTAATTTTAATCTTTAAAGCATTCAGAGAGACACACTTTACTTATAATTCCATTGATCACAAAAAAATGGCAAGGGAAGACTGGACGGATACAATCAATGGTATAATAAAGTATTATATAGTGAATGAGAAAGCGCATCTCTAACGCAGATGACTTCACAATAGATTTTTCCCCCGAACGTGTTGTCCCCTTCTCTTATTGTGGGCCGTAGTGGTATCTGCACTGTATATAAAATAGAAAATACCTGTTATCACAAATAAAGGTTTTCCCAATTAAAGATAACCTTCTTCAGTGTATTTTCTGGATTCTATACTGATACTATGACAAACGCTTGAATAATAAGTAATATTCATCTATAATCTACATTTTCAAATGTACAGAATGATTGAAAATATTTTCAAATCTATAGAGTGATTGTAAATATTATCTGACTGTCAGACTTTAGTAATATTTCTATTCCAGTTCTACTGATCTATTCTTGGAGATTGATAGCAAAAACGGTCTCATCACAGAGATAAAAAGTTGATTGATTGGTTGATTTGGAGTTTTCTGGCATCCTGACATCAAGGTCAATGACACCGATTTACTGGGTTATAAATAGTAAGAAGTTTTCAGAAGACCTGCTTCTGATTTGTACCGCTAGCATAGTGCAAAACATCTTGTTCAAGAATCTTGCCAAGGATGAACCTACCAACCTCACCCTGAGCCTCAAACAGCTTTCTATTTCTTAAGGTGCTAAAGAGTTGAAAGATATATATAAACCCAGTGATGAAATTTTATCACTATAGTTACTTCCATAAACCGAGTATTTTGCAGACACCAATTAAAACACGGAAATACCTTTCACTTGGGAACAGACAAAATAAACCATGGATATACTCTTTTCGATAAAAAGGACCTCGTCTTTCTGAATGCAACGCTTACGCTATTTGGTACGGCTTCAGTGGGCGTGTATAACACGCTTGATCATGCAAATTCAATTCACACGACTATATTCTCCAGGAATATATTTTCATTTGTAAATAAATTGTATAATTAGTTTGGTTTTCTTTGTAAGAACACAATACAGGATAAATACATTCACCAAGCATTCATTGATATAATTGGATGGATTCATTAACTGAATACATCACTAAAATCTTTAATGTATAATTTATAAGTTCTGAGCTAATGTAAGCTAAGATCTTTCGTAAATATGACAAGAGTCTCTAAAATGGAGGGTAAAATTCATGAAACCAGACTATTTTCTTCTACATTATCAAGTTAGTTCCAGAATCTAATAATATTCATTTCTAGTTTATATCGTTTTATGCATTTTGGTTTGCTGTAAAGTCTGCAGCTCCAACTGAAACTATTGTCCTCACTTTCTATTCTATGCTGCGAATGAATTATAATTTCAACAAATGTCTAAATTAACGTTGGCTGTACAATGGACGCCAGTTAAAAAAGACTCTGTGAGCTATTTATTTGATTCTCTCTCTCTCTCTCTCTCTCTCTCTCTCTCTCTCTCTCTCTCTCTCTCTCTCTCTCTCTCTCTCTCTCTCTCTGATGTATTATTAAAGAAAACTTTAAAAAGCCTCGATTTTTCAAGACATAGAATCGCAGGTATTCTTAGTTTACTTATGATTAAAAGAAAATGGGTGTTTTTTATGGCATATATTTTACTACAGAAATTTTAGGGATAAGTATTTATAAGTGAACGTAAGAACAAAATGGACTAAGAATTTAACAATAATCATTTATACGTAATGGAATTTACAACAGGTATTTTAAGGAATGATATTCCATTCACCTCCAAATGCAAAGATGTGTGCGTATTGCAGTTTAAATAAAGAATATATTTAAGATGACAGTTTCATATACTTTCAGATGTAAAAGTGTGAACGAAAGGGCCTATACAATGGGAACTTTATGGAAAAACGTTTTATATGCTGTTATTTGTAATCGTATGTTCGTAATGCACTTGACTATAAGAATTTTACAGATTACCCTAATATGCCATATGTAAACGTGTGTTCGTGTTAGAATTTATGTCATTTTAACAAAGAATGTTTCACACAGTTTTCCATGTAGAAATGTGTACATCCTGCACTTTACAATATGATTTAGAAAAAAAAAAAAAATGTTTCATATACCATCATATGTGACAGTATGGACGATTATCTTGAGTTGGTAGGTAAACGTATATATGTAATACACTGAATAATGTAATTTCAATACTAGTTTTGGGTAAGAAAATTGCATATATTCTCATTATAAAATTGTGTACGCAAGGCACTTTCGCCTGTCTTCATATGTAAATTTATGTAAAATTGTGTGGAAACGTTCAAGAAGAACATTTATCATACTTTTTACTTAAACGTGTGCATGTACTGCACTTTACGATAGGAATTCTAAGAAAAATAGTTTCCTATGCCTTCATATGTACAGTAGTCATCATCAGCAGCCATTGCCAGCCCAAATGCAGACTAAAGTTCTCGGACATGTCCCTCAATTCGTGTCTGTTTATGTTCTTTCTTTGTCAGTCTATACCTGGAAATTCTATTAGCTCTTCAATACATTGTGTTGTCTTCCTTCATATGCAGGCTTAAGTATATATGAAAAGCACTCTAAAATAAGAATTAAAAGGAAGAACTTTCCATATATGCCTTTCTATATCAACTTGAGAATGAACCTTTTAAGGATGACCGTTTCTCATGCTTCCTCCATACGTAAACGACCCTACGCCTTTTACATAAAAAGTTTGTGGATGAACATTTCTTACAACTTTACATATGAGCTTGTGTACGTAATATATTTTATTATACGAAATTAGAGGAAGAAATTTTATCATATGACAGGAACAGTTATACATATGTATTCATATTTGTATTCATAAGTGGCAACATAATTTTGGATCATATCATAATTTTGGCTATATGTCATGATTTTGGACCACTTCATAGTTTTGGACTTTGTCATAATTTTTACAACACCATAGAATTTTGGCAACACGTCCAAATTCGATCAACTTGTCATATTTTTTGGCACCACGTCATAATTTTGGCATCATGTCATAATTTTGTCACCACTTCATAATTTTAGCTTCATATCATAATTTTGGTATCATTCCATAATTTTTGCATCATGTCATAATATTGGCACCACTCCATATCTTTGGCATCATGTCATAATTTTGGCATCATGTCAGAATGACAAGACATCCACAAAGAGAAAATTATGCAGTGGAGCCAAAATTATGAAGTGGTGCCAAAATTATGACATGATGCCAAAATAATGACGTGATGCCAAAATTATGACATGATGCCAAAATAATGACGTGATGCCAAAATTATGACATGATGCCAAAGATATGGAGTAGTGCCAATATTATGACATGATGCCAAAATTATGGAATGATACCAAAATTATGTTATGAAGCCAAATTATGAAGTGGTGACAAAATTATGAAATGATGCCAAAATTATGATGTGATCCAAAATTATGTTGCCAAAATTATGACATGGTGCCAAATTTATGAAATGTTGCCCAAATTATAACAGGGTGCTAAAACTGACCTGATGATAAAATGACCACATATTGCCAAAATTATGACGCTGGACAAAATCATGGCATGTTGCAAAAATTATGAAATGTTGCAAAATTATGAAGTGGTACAAAATTATGGCATCTTGGCAAAATTATGACGGGATACCAAAGTTATGACAAGTTGCCATACTTATGACATGTTACCACAATTATGATGTCCGAAATTATAACATGGCGCCAAAAAATATGATGTGGTCCGAAATTATAACATGTTGCCATAATCATGACATGGTAAAAAATTATAACATGTGCCAAAATTATGACATGTTGACAAAATTATGACGTGGTCCAAAATTATGGCATGTTGCCAAAATTATGAAGCAGTCCAAAATTATGAGATGTTGCTAAAATTATGACGTGGTTCCATTCTATGACAAGTTGCAAAAATTATAACATGTTGGCAAAATTATTAAGTGCTCCAAAATTAGGAAGTGGTCCAAAATTATGGAATGTTGCCAAAATTATTAAGTGGTCCAAAATTATGAGGTGGTCCAAAATTATGGCATGTTGCTAAAATTATGACATGTTGAAAAAATTATGACATGATCCAAAATTATGGGATGTTGCCAAAATTATGACATGTTACCAATATTATGACGTGGTCCCAAATTATAACATGTCGCAAACATTAAAAAACATTTAAAAAATTATGAAGTGGTGCCAAAATTATGACATGTTGCCAAAATTATGACATGTTACCAAAATTATGACATGTTGCCAAAATTATTACCTGGTACAAAATTAGGACATGTTGACAAACTTATGACGGGGTGCCAAAATTATGACGTTGCAAAATTATGAGGTGGTCCAAAATTGTGATGTGGCAAAAATTATGACGTAGTCCAAAATTATGAAATGCTGCCAAAATTATGACGTGCCAAAATTATGACAGGTTGCCAAAATTATGATGTGGGCCAAAATTCTGACAATTACCAAAATTATGATGTTGCCAACATTATCCTGTGGTCCAAATTTATTTGTTGCCAAAATTATGACATCTTGACAAAATTGTGATGTGGTTTAAAATTATGATATGCCAAAATTATTAACTAGAGCCTAAATTATGACATGTTCCCAAAATTATGACGTGTTCGAAAAATTATGACATGCTGCTGAAATAAAGAAATGTTCCCCAAATTATGACATGTTGCCCCAATTATGATGTTGTCCAAAATTTTATTTTGCCGAAATTATGATGCGGTACCAAAATTATGACATTTTGCTGAATTAAAATGTGGTGCCAAAATTAAGACGGTATCAAAATTAAGACATGTTTCCAAAATCATGACAGAATTATGACATAGTCCAGAATTATGACATGTTGCTAATATTATGCCGGGGTCCAAAATTATGACATGTTGCTAAAATTATGATGTGGTCCAAAATTATGATATGATGCCAAATTTGTGAAGTAGTCAAAAATTATGACATGTTGGCAAAATTATAACGTGGTCCAAAATTATATGTTGCCAACACTATAAAATATTGCCAAAATTGTGAGATGTTTCCAAAATTATGACGTGGCCCAAAATTATAATATGTTGCAAAATTATGACGTGGTCTAAAAATATGACATTGTAAAAAATATAACGAGGTCCAAAATTATGAAATGTTGCCAAACTTATAAAATATTGCTGAAATTATGACTAAGTGCTATAATTATGACAGATTGCCAAATTATGACATGTCGCCAAAATTATGACGTGTTCCAAAAATTATGACCTATTGCCAAAATTTTGGAAATGTTCCCAAAATTATGACATGTTGCCACAGTTATGACGTGGTCCAAAATTTTGATGTGTTGCCGAAATTATGATGTGGTGTCAAAATTATGACATTTTGCCAAATTATGATGTAGTGCCAAATAAAGACGTGTTACCAAGATTATGACATGTTATCAAAACTAATACATGTTGCAAAATTTTGATGTGCTGCCTAAATTTTGACATTGTGTAAAAATTTTGACATGGTGCAAAAATTATGACGTGGTGCTAAAATTATGTTTCCAAAATTATCACGTAGGTGCACAATTATGACATGCTGCCAAAATTTTGATGTGATTCAAACTTGTGAAACGTTGCTTAAATTGAGACGTGGTAAAAAATTATGACATGTTGCCAAATTCAAGAATCGAGACCTGTTGCCAAATTTAAGACGTGGTGGAAAAATTATATTGTGGTGCCAAAATTATGATGTGTTGCTAAACTTATGACGTTATGCCAAAATTATGATATTTTCCCAAAATTAAGACATGGTCCAAAATTTACTACATGTTGCAAAAATTATGACGTAGTCCAAAATTATGACAAATTACCAAAATTATGACAAATTACCAGAATTATGACGTTGTGCCAAAATTATGACATATTGTCAAAATCACGTCATGGTCTAAAATTATGAAATGTTGTCAAAATTATGACATGTTGCCAAAATCATGACATGTTGCCGAAATTATGGCGTGATCCTAAATTATGACATCTGGTCAATATTATGATGTGGTGCGATAATTATGACATGTATCCAAAAATGTAACGTGGTGCGAAAATTGACGTGCTGAAAAAATTATGACATGGTGCTATAATAATGACGTGGTCCAAAATTATAACGTGGTCCAAAATTATGACATAATGCCAAAATTATGACGTGATGCCAAAATTAAGACATGTTGCTAAAATTATAACATGGAGCCAAAAGTATGATATGATGCTAAAATTATATGGTCCAATATTATAACCTCTAGCCAAAATTATGATATGGTGCCAAAACTATGACATTTTGTAAAAATTATGACCTGATGCCACAATTATGACATGTTGCCAAATTATGACATGATGCCAAAATTATGACGTGGACCAAAATTATAACATGTTGCCAAAATTATGACGTGGTAAAAAATTATAAGGTGATCCAAATTATGAAAAAAATTACAAAATTATGACATGCTGCCCAAATTATGAAATGTTTCCAAAATTATAGCACGGTGTCGTTTTATAACATGTCGCCAAATTTATGATGTGGTCCAAAACTATGTCATGTTGCCAGAATTATGACGTAGTGCCAAAATTATGACATGATGCCATAATTATGATGTAATGACAAAATTATGGCATGTTGCCAAATTTATTACGTGGTCTAAAATTATGAAATGTGGCCAATATTATGACGTGGTCCAAAATTATGACATGCTAACAAATTATGACAGGTTTCCAAAATTACGTGGTAAAAAATTATGACATTGCAAAATTATGACGTGGCGCCCAAAATTATGAGGTGGTCCAAATTATGACGTTTCCAAATTATGATGTGGTACAAAATCATGATATGTTGCCAAAATTATGACGTGGTCCAAATACATGTTATGTTGCCAAAATTATGACATGGTCCAAAATTATGACATATTGCCAAAATTATGACATGGCACCAAAATTATGACGTCGTCCAATATTATGAAATTTTGATAAAATAATGACACTGTCCAAAATCATGACATATTGCCAAAATTATGACATTGTGAAAAAAATTATATGGTGCCAGATGTATGGTAATGTCCAAAATTATGACATGTTGCCAAAATAATGACATGGTCCAAAATTAAGACATATTGCCAAAATTACGATGTGGTGCCAATATTATGATATTTTGCCAAAGTTATGATGTCCAAAATAGAGAAATTTTGCTAAAATTATGACATTGTTAGAAAATTATGACATTGTTAGAAAATTATGACATGTTGCCAAAAGTATGAAAATGTCCAAAATTATTATATGTTGGCAAAATTATGACATGTTGCCAAAATTCTCACGTGGTGACCAAATTATTTGGTGCCGAACTTATGACGTGTTGGCAAATTTTCACGTAGTGCCAAAATTATGTGGTGCTGGCAATATTTTGAAGATGGTAAAAAATTATTGCATGTTACCATAATTATGATGTGGTGGGAAAATTATGACATGATGCCAAAATTACAATGTGATACAAAAATTAAGACATGCTGCAAAATTACGATGTGGTGCCAAAATTTTCCTACGTTGCCAAAATTATAACGTGGTCCAAAATTAGGACACATTGCCGAAATTATGATGTGGTGCCAAAGTTAAGAAGTGGTGCCAAAATTCTTACATGTTGCAAAAATTATGATATGATCCAAAATTATGACATATCGCCAAAATTATGACGTGGTCCATAAATTATGACATGTGGCCAAAATTATAACATAGGGCCAAAACTATGACATGTTGCAAAAATTATAACGTAGTCAATAATTATGACATATTGCCAAAATTATGACGCAGTCCAAAAGTATGACATGTTGCCAAAATTATGACATGATGCCAAAATTATGACATGTTGCCAGAATCATGACTTAGTCCAAAATCATGATGTGGTCCAAAACTATGATGAGGTCCAAACTTATGACATGATGCCAAATGTATGATGTGGCGCCGAAATCATGACATGTTACCTAAATTATGACGTGGTGCCTTAATTATCACGTGGTGCCAAATAATGACATGTTGCTAAAATTAGGATGTGGTACAAAATTATGAAAGGCTGCAAAAATTATGATGTGTTGCCAAAATTATGACATGTTGCCAAAATTATGCGTGGCCAAAATTATGACATGTTGCCAGAATTATGATGTAGAGCCAAAATTATGACATGTTGCCTGAATTATGTGTTGCCAAAATTATGACATGTTCCCATAATTATAACGTAATGCCAAAAATAAGCATGTTGCCAAATTTATGACGTGGTCTAAAATCAAGAAAGGTTGCCAAGATCATGAAGTGGTCCAAAATTATGAATGGTAACAAAATTATGACATATTGCCAAAATTAAGACATGGTGTGAATATTAAGACACGTTTCCAGAATTACAACATAGTAAAGAATTATGACATGTTGCAAGATTATGACGTGGTGCCGAAATTATGACATGTTGGCAAATTTATGATATATTGCCAAAATTGTAACATGTTGCCAGAATAATAAGGTGGTCCAGAATTATGACATTTCGCCAAATTATGATGTGGTACAAAATTATATGTTGCCAAAATTATGACTTGATCAAAAATTACGACACATCCAAATTATGACGTTGCCAAAAATTATATTTTGCAAAAATTATGACATGGTCCAAAATTATGATATGTTGCCAAAATTAGGACGTGGTCCAAATTTATGATATGCTGCCAAAATTATGACATGGTCCAAAATCATGACATGTTGCCAAAATTATGACGTAGTGACAAAATTATATCATGCTGCCAAAATTATGACGGTGTAGAAAAATTATAAGGTAGTCCAAATTATGACACGATGCCAAAATTATGACATGGTGCCAAAATTATGAAATGTTTTCAAAATTATAGCATGGTGGCGTTTTATAACATGTCCCCCTATTTATGATGTGGTCCAAAATTATGACATGTTGCCGGAATTATGACGTAGTGCCAAGAGTATGACATGATGCCAGAATTGTGACGTAATGGCAAAATTATGGCATGTTGCCAAATTTATGATGTGATCTAAAATTATGAAATGTTGCCAAGATTGTGACGTGGTCCAAAATTATGACATGGTAACCAAATTAGTACATATTGCCAAAATTATGATGTGGTGTGAAAATTAAGACGTTTCCAAAATTACAATGTAGTAAAAAATTATGAAATGTTGAAAATTATGACGTGGTGCCAAAATTATGACAGGTTGCCAAATTTATGATGTATTGCATAAATCGTAACATGTTGCCAGAATTATGAGGTGGTCCAGAATTATGACATGTTTACAAATTATGATGTGGTACAAAATTATGATGCTAAAAATATGACGTGGTCCAAAATTATGACATATTGCCAAAATTATGATGTGGTGCGAAAATTATGACATGCTGCAAAATTATGATGTAGTGCCAAAATTTTCTTATGTTGCCAAAATTATAACGTGGTCCAAAATTAAGACACATTGCCGAAATTTTGATGTGATGCCAAAGTTTTGAAGTGGTGCCAAAATTTTTACATGTTGCCAAGATTATGGCATGGTCCAAAATTATGACATATCGCCAAAATTATGACGTGGTCGATTAATTATGACATGTTGCCAAAATTGTAACATGGTGCTAAAACTATGACTTGTTGCAAATATTATGACGTGGTTAATAATTATGATATGTTGCCAAAGTTAAAATTATGACGCAGTTCAAATGTATAACATGATGCGAAAATTATGACATGGGGCCAAAATTATGATATGTTGCCAAAATCATGATGTGGTCTAAAACTATGATGTGGTCCAAAACTATGATGGGGTCCAAAATTATGACATGATGCAAAAAGTATGATGTGGTACCGAAATTATGACATGTTACCTAAATTATGATGTGATGCCTAAATTATTACATGGTGCCAAATAATGACATGTTGCTAAAATTAGGACGTGGTCCAAAATTATTACCTGTTGCCAAAATTATGATGTGGGGCCAATACTATGACATGATGGCAAAATAATAACATGCTGCCAAAAATTATGACGTTTTTCAAAATTACGTCATGTTACCAGAATAATGACGTGGTCCATAGTTATGAGAGGCTGCAAAATTTATGAAGTGTTGCCAAAATTATGACGTTGTCCAAAATTATGACATATTGCTAAAATTATGAAGTGGTCCAAAATTATGACAGGTTGCCAAAATTATGATATGGTCCAAAATTATGAAATGCTTCCAAAAAACTGACCTTGTCCAAAATTATGACGTGATCTAAAGTTAGTTCATGTTGCCAAAATTATTACGTTGTGAAAAAATTATGTCATGTTGCCAAAATTATGACATTGTGACAAAATTATGACATGTTGCCAAAAGTATGACGTGGTTCCAAATTTATGACATGTAGCCAAAATTATGAAGTGGTGCTGAAATTATGATATGTTGGCAAAATTTGTACATGGTGCCAAAATGATGACATGTTGGCAAAAATTATGACGTGGTCCAAAATTATGATGTGCTGTAATAATTATGACATGTTGCAAATTTATGATGCGTTGCCAAAATTATGACGTGGTACCAAAGTTATTACAAGATGCCGAAATTATGATGTGGTGCCAAAATTGTGACAATGTGCCAAAATTATGAGATGGTCCGAAATCATGATCTGTTGCAAAAATTATATGTTGGCTAAATTATGACACAGTGACAAAATCCTGAAGTTGCCAAAACTATGATGTGGTCAAAAATTATGACCATTCCAAAAATATGAAACGGTCCAAAATTGAAACATGCTGCCAAAATCATGACGTGGTGTCATAATTATGACATGAAGGCAAAATTTTATGCAGTGTCAAAATTATGACATGCTGCTAAAATTATGACGTGGTCCAAAATCTTGAATTGTTGCAAAAATTATGACATTGCCAAAATTATGACTCGGAGCCAAAATTCTTACATGTTGCCCAATTTATGATATGGTTCAAAATTATGACATATCACCAAAATTATGACGTGGTCCATTAATTATGACATGTTGCCAAAATTATGCCATAGTCCAGTTATGACATAATGCCAAAATTATGACATGGTCCAAAATTTTGTCAAAATTAGAGGGTCTTTGGAATTGGAGTTTAGTGAAAAATTGAAAAAAGCAAATCATACAATGGCTATGTTAAGTAAAATTTGGAAATGAAATCGACTGAAATGGTGAAAGGAATCAAAGGTTAATCAGACTATATACCAGTTCAAGTGAGATCGGTGTTACTATATGGACATGAGTCATGGTATGACAATGAAACAATCTCCAGTAGATTTAGTAGATTTGAGAACAAAGCCCTCAGAAGGATATTGGGAGTTAAATGGCAGGACAGGATTGGAAATTAAACTATAAGAGATTACTCGAGTGCCATATGTGGGTGACATCACGATGAGGGATAGATGGAGACGTACTCCCCATGAGAGATTCGTTTACCAAACGTTCAGCTGGGCTCCACAAGGCACTAGAAGAGTTGGAAGACCCAGGCCTACATAGCTGAGGACTATGAAGCACGAAGTAGGAGATGATGAATGGAGATGTATTGAATTAAAAGATGAAGATAGAGACGACTTGCGAAATCTAACCGAGGCCCTTTGCGTCAATAGGCGTAGGATGAGATGATGATGATGTCAAAATTATGACATGGCCCAAAATTAAGACATGTAGCCAAAATTATGACTTGGTGTCAAAATTATGACATGCGACCAAAATGGTGCCAAAATCATTACGTGTTGCCAAAATGATGAAATGGCCCTAATATTATCATATTTTGCCAAAATTATGACGTTGTGCCAAAATTATGACATTCTGCCAAAATTATAACGTGGTTTTAAAATCATGACGTGTTGCCAAAATTATGACGTGGTCTCAGCTGATTCTGAGTTATGTTCATGGCGACACGTCCGGTTGTTTTCGTTTATTAAATCATTTGTGATCATCAAATGTGAAAAAAATGCGTGTTAGAATATGCATTACTGATAAAAATATGCTGCCTCTTTTATCAAGCTGATATGCATTAATGGATGTAATTATTGCTGGTAATGGAATTTCAATTAGAGGGAATTTCATTTAAGCCTTAATTATAATATTGCATTTAATCAGGAAAGCTTCCTAACTGTTTATTAACTTCTACGGCGTATTACATTCTCTTTGGTTTGTCTATCGGAAATGGAAACGTAATGAAAATTGTGCACCATTACATGATTTGGGTCGGGAGTGAAAATTAGTCTGGGAACAATCTAAATTATTTTCTGTTATCATTAGTCAGTCTTTTTTCTCAGATTATCCAGGAAAAAATTCTGAACAAAAAAAAATCACTCAATAAAAACTTGCAAGTCTACTCGACAGAATATGTGCTGGGTAGAGGCATTTAATAGACCAAATTTTACGATTTTTAGCTTCGTTCGCTATTATGTACAGTACATCAGAGCATTCTGTTTAACTTTTTATGCTTTTTCACATATAAATATGAAAGTAATAATATGACTGATAACTACAATGATGATAGTCCCCACAATAATAATAATAATAATAATAATAATAATAATAATAATAATAATAATAATAATAATTCGCGTTATTGAAGGTTAAGACTGCGTCAGTAGCACTCATTTTGTACAGAATTTTCTCAATTAATCAGAGAATTTTTTTTTTTTTTTTTTTGTGACTCATTGTCGACAGCAAGACACACACGTTCATTATAATCTCATCAGGAGTGTAATGGAGATATTCCCGTGTTCATATATAAACTTTACTTCCATGAGTTGACAATTTTAGGAGAGATTCGGAGCAGGTGCTTAAGTAAGCATGTGATCTGGAGGTTCCTTTTGGAATCTTTCTTCATGAATGTTACCATGGCTGAAATCATTAACATGATGATAGATAAGGTATATAGAGACTCTCTACTCCCAATCTGAACATGCTTAAAGACGCATCTTTACCCACACAGATAAATGCCACTGATACAGCCGTAATTTCTATTTAACTTTTGAGATACATATTCTGTCTGTTGTTTCTTCTTCAATAATACAAAAAAAAAAAAAAGCTTATTGAGAAAGTCTTTTAAGGTTTCCGGTGATTGATCTATGCTGAAGAATTGTTTTAATTCTTTCATTCTGCATTGTTTCGAGGTTTGTTCTCCTGTCTGGTCTTCAGCTCCTGACTCTCATCTTAATTTGCTAGAACAGAAACTTGCTGTATTTTAACTTTCTTATTCTTGATCTAGAAAAATATTATCTAGCCCCGCCGTTCAATTAGTTCTTTATGCAGGTTGTTTAAGATATTTCATAATTCTTACCAGCCTCTATACTCAAATCTCCCCAGAGTCCTATACCATCCTGGACGTAGTACTTGGTATGTAGTTAATTCTAACAGGTTTCCCTTCTCCATTATAAGGCTCGATACTACACAATAGTCTAGAATTTTTTTCCCAACCGTGATCAAGATGTGGAATGATCTTCATAATGTGGCAGTGGAACAAGTGGAACTTTAGAAGTTCACTTGCTGCAAATGTTTTTATGGTGAACAGGCTGACATAAGCCTCTCGTCATAGTTTATATTTGGTAGATCTGTTTTAACATTGTTGCTTATCTTAAAATATTATAGATCAATTTTACATGATTTCATATATATAGCCTATTTATTTCCTGTCCTCACTGTACTACTTTCCCTGTTGGAACCCTGGAGTTGTAGCCCAATTAAGGTTGTAGCTTAGCTAATAATAATAATAATAATAATAATAATAATAATAATAATTCACTTATCCCACACCTATTGACGCAAAGGGCCTCGGTTAAATTTCGCCAGTCGTCTCTATCTTGAACTTTTAATAGAATACTTCTCCATTCATCACCTACTTCACACTTCGTAGTCCTCAGCCATGTAGGCCTGGGTCATCAAAATCTTCTATTGCATTGTGGAGACCAGTTAAACGTTTGGTGAACTAATCTCTCTTGGGCGGTATGAAGAGCATGCCCAAACCATCTCCATCTTCCTTTGCCATGATCTTATCCTCATATGGCACTCGAGTAATTTCTTTTATAGTTTCATTTCTAATCCTGTCTTGCTATTTAACTCCCAATATCCTTCTGAGGGCTTTGTTCTCAAATCTACAGTACTAAATCTGTTGGAGATTGTTTAATTGTAATACCACGAATCATGTCTATACATTAACACCGATCTCATTAAATTGATATACAGTTGGAATTCTATATATAATTTTAACCTTGCCATTATCTGATTTACTTGTTTAAACTTGCACTAAACTCTAATTATAAAGGCCCTGTATTGGAGATCATAGTTCCTAAATACTTAAATAATGCGTGCTTGATATTAATAGAATTAATGTAAGAACATTGTCAATTATAATTGCATTTCCATAAAATATCAAATGACACTGTACAGACAAATAGAGATGATGGATATACTTACGAGTAAATAAAAAAATAAAGACAGAAAATTAAAATAGGCTAAAAATACTTGAATAAATTTGTATCTTTTGTAGAATTATTATGTAGGCGATGTCCTAATTTTAATTAGATTTTGAATTTCAAGGTTATATCGTTATAAAGATAAAATCTCATTAATTTAACAATGTCTTCTGTAAACTATAGAATGAAAGAAAAGTAATTCATAAAATTTCTGCCAAAAGAACTGAAACAGACGATTCCAAATATAAATAATCAGACAAATATATAAAACAAAATATCAGAGATATATTATAACACGCAGTGTCTTACAGATGGTCCCTACGGGACTAAAAGTTTGGGTGGGGGGGGGGAGGTTATCAAATTTTACTGTATTTACAGTATTTACAGGAGTGAAGGAGCATTTCCTTACTAATGACTACAAAAATCAGAGAACTATATTTTCCAAAAATCCAGTAGCATGTATTCTTTATAAAATTTAAATTTCTACCTATTTTTCTCTTACATCTTTCAAATTTTCTTTAAATATCTTCCATACATATTTTAGATTGTGCAAAAGATTTATTATATATGAAAGATACATCTGTTTGTATTTGTGAACATCGACTTGGCTGTGGCCCCCGAAGCCCTTCATTTATTCAGTCCCCGAAGGAAAAAGCCAAGAACCATTTTTGCAACATGGACCCGGCATCTGTATCAAAGTAATATATTGGGTATAGCTCTCGCCTTGCAGATAAATTTATACCCGGAATGGCTCAATATTTTTAGCCGCTGGAAGATACATTTGTCCATTTATATCTGTGTTTATGTGGATGTTTGTGTGCGCGCGGTAAAGAAAAAAAAAACGTGAAGGGTTATTGCTGCATTATTATTCAAGTACAGTTGACGAAATCAGAAAAAAAAAATTTAATTCATAAGCCCAAACTGAAATCAGTTTTTCCTTTTTTGAGCATATAGAAAGGATGAAGCGGGACAGTGGAAACAAATCTGTTTTGTTAGACAACGTAAATAAAGTCATTTAGCTTTGTCACATCTTTTATGCAGCAATCATAAGAAAAAAAAAAATAAACAATAGGGAAGTCTCTGGTTTCCTTGCAACCAGTTCTCTTCTGATTGAACTAGATTTTTAGAACCATAAATTCATTCACCCGACGGGAACGAATCTTCCGTGGATGTCTTTAGAACATTTTCATTATACAATCAAGAGATATTTCCTCATCAAAACCCCTTTTCATAAGAAAATTCAGTCCATTTTTGAGCGGCGAAATGACACTCATCACTCGCTCGCTAAATTGGATCCTGCATGGGGAGGCGTTTTGTAAAGCTCAGTTTTATTTCCCAGATGAAATTAATTGTCGACATACCCGATGAATCAGGAGTCGTTCGGGAATTTTGATAACTCAAGTTTAAGTCGGTGCTCAAATTTCTGGAGATTTCGCCATCTGATATATAAACTGACCTGAAGGAACTAAAATTGATATATTTTAGCCATAATGATATCCATAACCTTTATCATTCATATACCAATTGGATTTCACTGATATTCACACGGTATTTTTTGTCAAACGTCTTCTCAGTCTACGAGACCGAAAATCATGATCGTTCTTCTATATACTTGATGTCTTAATTTCAACTTGAAACCAAATACTGTTTCCAGATTTTAAATTGTATTTTACGTCTCCCTTGTCCCAGCAGTTTACATTTGTTACGTTACAAAATACGCGATAAAATCACGAATCACGAGAGGAAAAATTGCTCTGTAGAGAACACTCCAACAAACAGGAGGTTTTTACACAAAACGTCAAATTCAAAACATGGCATTATTCTGACTAAGAGCACAATGTGATAAAATCATTTTGCTTTGGTATCGCCTTCATGAAATAAAATACGGAATAACATACGTGCACCCTCAGATGCAAGCAAGTGTGCAAATATTTCCCAAAGTGCGTGTAGTCAATATTGCACTGAAAACTATAAAATTCTAAAATGCTGAATATTATATATCAGCGAAGTAATTTTTTCCCTTTTCTTTAATTTTTTGTCTTGGTAACCATTTTGTCTAACATGGAGGACACGAGAAAGGCAGTGATTTCAGCGTGAAATAAAAATAAACCCGAATAAAACATCGACAAATACTCCACTTCTAACGGGATGCGGACAGCTCAGTTAACGATTCACAAATTCAGAAACTGGACTATTTTCCCGGGTATATGAATATCGAAATGATATATATATTTTTATTCACAAATATCAAAATAATCGCCTCAAGTGACGAACTCAATCAAAATGTTATAATAAATCAAACAAATGCTGGAATAAAAGGCCATCTCTCTCTCTCTCTCTCTCTCTCTCTCTCTCTCTCTCTCTCTCTCTCTCTCTATAAATATTTTGACGAATTTTTTCGCTCAAAGCATGTGATATGAAATCAGTAAACACCAGAACGGGTTTGATATATTTACATGTCACATTTTACATTTGCACTGCCATCAAAGCCAAATGCTTTATCTTGCTTTTTTTTTTTTTTTTTTTGGTCGGAAAAAAGGATTTAAATATTATTCCTGCTGTTTTGCTAGGAGCTTAGTATGGAAACCTTATGTATGTATGTATGTATGTATGTATGTATGTATGTATGTGTATATATATATATATATATATATATATATATATATATATATATATACATTGAAAGCACATATATACATACTGTATACATATATGAATGTGCGTTTCTGTGTATACATATTTACTTATTTATACACATTATTTATTTCTATTTATTTCTATTGCTATTAAATTATTTACCTAATCACTTAAAAATTACTTTTTCACTTATTTAGTTAATAATCTATTATTATCAAAGTTTATAATTATCTACGTCATATTCTTATATTTTGGAACTTATAAGGCAGCAGCAATAACAAAGAGATTTTTAAAGAAAGGCATCAGTTATTTGAATCCTTCTAACAGTATGAGTTTATATACAATAATCAATGAAAAAAATGCGAGTATATAACGACAATATTTCAGATGTATAGCATTATCTTACTCTATAGTTATACACGTATAGGAATTAGTTGATGACTGATATTTTTAAAATAAATACTGGGTAATAAAGAAAGTCATGAATGAATGAATGAATGATTTGAAGTTCTCTGGCATTCTAAGAGTCACGAATGTTTAAAAACTGTCGTGCAGAGGATAATAAGAGTGATATTTCCAGATAATAGCAATAAATGATGGACGATATATCACCGTACTCTATTGCATATGGAATCAACCTGATTTCATGCCTTATCATCAGTAGATAACGTAAGTCTTTCAATGTCCTTTTCTTAAGAGCTATTGCATTCGAATTCTGAATCTAAAATTAAGGTTTCCAAAAGTGAAATTTCTAAGGAAACGTTGTTGAGTTATATTTTCCATATGATGCCAATGACTTGACTTAAAAAGCGACTTGAAAAATCCAGGTTGAAGTTTTCCTTTCAGCCCCTTTCCCCGTCGAGAACAAAAGGATTAGAGGCGTTCCCCAAATATTCCGGGAATTAATTACCCACAGCCTCGTATCTACCGCCATCTTTAAGTGTGCTTCAGAAGGATAGAAGAGGGCTGTGACGTGATCTCCCAAGTGGTTTGTCATCCGATATTTATGAAAGGAAACGTCGGTTGCACATTTCAGTCGTCACGTTTTCTCTGCGTCGTCAAAGAAAATAAAATATGATCAAACCTTGTGTCAGGAACAGCATCTGCTCCTGCGCGAAAAAAAAAAAATATTAACGACGATGCTCGAGGCTCCTCCATGCAATTCTGCACGGTTTCATTTCAATGGGAGATGGAGAAACTAACGGTAACGGGGATTCTTTTTAATGGAAGAAAGGAAAGCATAAGAAAGGCGTTAACTTCTCAGTGATCTGCTTTAGAAAATGGCACTGGAGTTGAATTGGAAAAAACTTTAAAGCCAGGTACAATCGAAATATTTTGGGAAATGGGAAGCCAAATAACAGCAATTTTGCATAACGTTTCTCCGGAATACAGTGGGTGTGTATCATTATGACAAATAAATTCGAAATTAATTCTTTAAATTTCTATAACCGTGATACTTTACGAAAGGGTAATTCATATAACAAGAATTGAGCTTCACTGGTTTTGCAAGTACTTTAAATACTATTATATATATAAAACAAAGAAAAAATCGAGAGAGTATAAAATCAAGATATTTTCGGAACATTAAGTCACGTAGCAGAATTTTCTCACATGTCTTCCCAATACTTACATTTCATTACACGAGTAAACGAAGAAAGCCGTAATATTCTTGTGTTGTCTTTGCATTATTATAAAAACAAGATAAAAGGGGTAGGTTAGTAGAACGTAATTTGCTTAATTAGATTACACAAACATTTTTGTCTTATAGCTATTAAGGTCAGTGTAGTTATTATTATAAAATTTGGTTTGAAAAGCAATGTTACAGTGAAACAGTTAAGAGGGAAACGATTAAAAGTAAAGAAAAGCAGATGAAAGCAGTAAACGTAAATGTAGTACTAGTGAAGTAGCAGCAGCGTGGCTGTTAACAGAGGCACATAATCCAAGTGAAATACTACGGAGATTTCGTACCAATACTTTGAAAAAAATAGAGGTAATAAAAAATGAAAAGTTGGTTGAACAAGGAAGTCCCGATATTTAGACGTTACGTACCGTCTTGTAGCTCTGACAAGGTTAAGTAATTTGCGTAAATATTTAGGTACCAGTAATGAAAGGCGACGCCGTGACGGTATGGATAATTATAGAGTTTATTACCTGACACTACACAGAAAATACAACACAGAACAAACTTTGACTGATGTTTCTGTTGTTAACACTAGATGGTCTAAAACAAATCTGAATGTGTCACTTACTGGTGTTTTGGAACATAAATGCAAGTTCTGTTACAAGTACCGTGTGTATAATGCTAAGAAAATATTTTTCATGAATATGTCAGTAGCTGTTAAACAAAATCGACTGAAGACCATAAAAAAAGCTTTCCAATGGACACCCAAGTCCTACACTGAAAAATTAATATGGTCACATTGGTTTCTATGCCAAGAAAGTGCATAATCACGACTTGAAGATGAAAATTCTCAGTAAAGTTAGTGATGATTAGGTGCAAGAAAGTCTCCTAAAAAAAGACAAAAAGCTTGCGATGAATTGCAAAGATTTATCGAGTCTGAAATATTGATACAGAATAAGTCTTTCCCTCGTATGCTGTTGAAATGACAAATGCTTGGAACTTCCAAGAAAAGCACATGAAATACATCTTCAAAACCAGATTAATTGCTGGAAAAACTTATTTCTCATTTCGGAAACAAACTTGATGCAAATATGAGAAGTTGGAAAGAAGGCTACTCCCATTTTTTGCAAAAAAAAGTCATGAAAAAGCAAATAACAGACGTTGCTTTGTACAGATAGATAAAACTTAAGTTCCCTCAAAACTAACTGCTGATGACCAAGTACAAAATAAAATGGATACGGGTGAAGAATTACTCCCTTTTTACAAAGTGCTCTAAACTGTAAGTAAGAGACACGACAAATACATATCAAACTGTAGATGATGAAATATACAAAACTACCAAGTATTGAGTGAAGCTCTTCAAGCATATACTTTGAGGGCTGGGATTGAAGTCAATAGTAAGATCCAGGAAAAAATCTAATGTTTTAATACGTTTTGGTCATTAAACTGGATACCATGTTGCTGAAAAGTATAAAACATCATTAGCACAGAGTATTATGGAAAAAAATATGTTCTTGCCAGAGGATTTAGTAGAAACAAACAATCTTTCTACAGGCCTACCATGGGACAATTATTTTGAAAATACTAACAGTTAGTCTGGAAAAGGTTCGCCCCATGACACACAAGGGTTATGTGCTACTAAAATGTACCAAATTTTGAAAAAGCTCAAGGATCCTTAGAACAATTGCCACCAGCACTGATGCAAGAAAACGGTACATCACCATCTATGTCAAGGATGTACCAAATATTCTTTTGAAAATTTCATCGGATAAAAATGGAAAATAACATTGCTAGTATTTGAACCTATCTGGAGCAATTGAGTAAGGAGTTAAAAGTCGCCACCTTTGAATTTAACATCAATGATATTGATGAACCATAATCATAAGCCACTGGGAAAAAGAAATATATTGTATGAATACTGTAATGTAAATCTATCTATAACACACCATTATGGTTAGGATGGAAATCTTATTTCATAGACCTCTTACCACTTCAAACAGTGAGGTACATACAAACCGTAGGCTTACCTCCAACAAGAACTGATGAACCACAGAAACTGTAACCCAAAGTCTTAAGGTTGAAGATGCAGATGAGTGTGGACAGAAATACATCCCCACCACGTATAATCTAGGCACTGCCAAGCCTGCTCTCAAACTGGGAGACAACTTTAATCCTGAGTTTGATCACACTTCTGTTATGTTTGGTGCTTTTCACAGCATGTACCGCTCTCTGGAAATCTTAGGTTACAATCTAGATGGAAGTGAAACTGAGACGTTAAAAAGGATCTCTTGGAGTTTACACACACTGGTGAGGCATAGTAGCAAGAGTTTGTGGAGGGTTGCATCAATGACCCTGATAGATTTGAGAAATAAATAAAGGGAAGGTGAGTGAAGAATCTAGCATGTGCAGCAGTTGCAAGAAAAGATAAGGGAAAAGATAGGAAACTAGTTGTACTGAAAACAACCACTGATTTGCTGGGGCACCTTATATATCTAACCTGCACAAAGGAAATCGGTTTAGCAAGTATTTTTTAACATCCTGTGATAGTTTTAACATTGTCTCTAGCAGGTATTGATGATTCAATGAATAAAACACCTAAATCAGTCTTAACCAATCATATAAATTATTTGGTGGCACATGATGTACCGAATAGAATTGATGTCATCATATGATTGCAATTACCCAAGCTTTACCTTCATGCAGTTGAGATTCGTATGGTGGCCTGGAGAAGAAACTTTTCATCAGAGGTGAATTTGAAGATTTTGAAATCAATCTTAAATCTAAGGCCTATAAAACCACACTGGTCAAATTTCTGATTCAAGAGGGGAAATATGACAAATTTGCTGAAATGATACAACGTAGGAGGGTAATAGCAACTCACGCAAAAGTAGCACAGAGATACAAAAGTGATATAGTTACAGTGTATACTTCAGAAGTCCCTATATATTGCTCTGGCCACGTAGTGGCAGATACAAGAATCATTACCCATCTCTTCCACATCAAATGTAGTGGTTATGTTGTCGGAAAACCAGCAATACTGACTCTTTTGATCTTCTTAATTACACAGGTACACCTGAGAGTATGGGTGGAAATTGGCCAGTCACCCAATAACTCAAGGCAATATACAAATATTAATAACATGACAAATCTTCTAGATAATCAAGTATGTGGAACCCTACATGGCTTACATGCTCTAACACGGTATGATTATGAAGCCATCTTTGCTAGAAGGGGCAAAGTAAGACCACTGAAAAAAAAAAAAAAATACCCTTTCTCAAGGGTCATTCCAATCTGGGAGATGCAAAACCAGACCTTGACAGCAGCAAAAATTCAAAACAGTTTAATTGTGATTTTTTATGCAATGTCAAAAGCCACATCAGTGAATATAGAAAGAATTTGTTTAAAGTACACGCCAAAGAAAAAGGAAACGCTGCCATCCAGTATTACTAGGGGCTAAATGCCACAATGTTAACCCTCTGTAATGATTGCCTTTCGCAGAAAATCGAGAAGACAAACTACATTGCTCCTATGACGAAGCGATCTTCAGAGAAAGATCCATTAGAATGATTAGGTGGTACCCCATCGCAATCTGAACAAGGATGGAAGGAGAAAGATGGAGTGTATCTATAATCCAGCGTGGTTCATGGGTGATCAACTGACCCCACACCTTAGCAAAGCTTATTGAACAGGGGCATATTGATGAATTTGAGAATGAATTCCCCAACATTCATGCTGACTTCTCTGAATCTGATAAATCAGATGATTGAAGGCCATGGAAATTTTGATATCTATCTTATTGTACAGTCAAAGTTTATGTTTTTGATACAGCAATTAAAAGTAGCGACATATAAAACACTTTTAAATGTAAAAATCACTAATATGTATATAATTTTTGGTCATCTAGCACCCAGCAATGCTTATAGCTTTCAAAAGGCTGTTGTTATAACTTTTTGAATGAAATATTTGAATTTCCTACATTTTTTTCATTTAAAATAGGATTTAATACCAGAATAATTATAGAATAATCAGATAATAGAAACCGGTGTCATAAAATATGCATGAAGAATTTGCAGAAATCTGATAAAACGCAGATTTAAGCTTGCAATACCTCAACCATCCTTTCCAATATACTTTAATTTTACTTAGGATAAGAGGTCAAAATCAATCTAGGGCAAAACTGAAATTAAAGGTGTTCATCTCTTAGATAACTCACGTCCCATTCTGAAGTAAGCATCTTTAGAATGTTGGGATCTTGATTACTATATCAATAGTCTTTCTCCCGTCTCAGTTAAAGTTTTGAATCTAATTAAAACTACTTCACCCCTTTGATGAATTTTACATGTTAATTTTGGTTTTGACCATTTTACTGTTGAGACTAAGCATTTTAAACGTCAAATCACAAATTCTCCAGCAAAAGACATTTTTTGTCCCTACGACTTCAATGTTATGAGCGACGTGTTAATTAGATTATACAGATCAGCGAACATTTGAGAGAGAAGAGAGCGAGAGAGAGAGAGAGAGAGAGAGAGAGAGAGAGAGAGAGAGAGAGAGAGAGAGCTAACCTATCATTGTGGAGCAGGTTTAGATGACGCTTGATGGCAAGGGAAATGAATTCCTCTCTCTCTCTCTCTCTCTCTCTCTCTCTCTCTCTCTCTCTCTCTCTCTCTCTCTCTCTCTCTCTCTCTCGTTTTACCTATGATATGAAAATACCACAAAGATAAATGGCACGGATATCCGACATCATTCATTCATCTCCTTTGACCCTCTTCTTCCGTTCTCATTTTCTTCTAAAATTTGTAACCTTTGCAGCCAGGAAAGCTTCCGCCCCTTCGAATGTGAGCGTCAGCCTCTAGAGCTAATTTGCATTCCTATCAGAATTCAGATGAGCCCTCTAACATTTGTCTACGAATCAAATGGATTGGGAAAACTCACACTAAAAGCACAAAATCCCGGGTGTTGTCAAAGAGGCGGACGCGGGACACCGCCGCTTATTAATTGTTCTGGGCGTCTCACAAATCGGAAATGTTAAATTGCCGTATAACACGGCACCTTGTTTTGTTTTCATTTTCTCTTCGGACTTTAGCCAGAAAAATAGAAAAACCCAGGCAAAAGCTTAATGGCTTTTGGAATCGCGTTAAAACTTGAAAGTCGAGACGGTGTTTCTTGGTTGCCAATTTGCTTTTCACGTCTAGGTATATTTATCTTATTTATTTCACTGCTATTGATACTGATGATCGAAATGTCTGTAAAATTTTGTAATTACAAATATATTTAGATTAATTTCGAATCTTTGGAGCAGACAAAGCAAATGCCTGCCTGTCAAGATTTATAATGGAAATGTCTTTTCCTCTATAGCATTTAAATAAATATGTTTAACATAACTTTGTGCCATTATAGGTGGCAAACTTTAAAAAATTATAATTATTTGCCTTCCCCAATTACAAAATTCAACTTTATAGATTCAATAACTTGTCAATCGAATTAATAGATTGACTGATTGATCAATTGATAGAATGCATTTCTATATTTTTCATTCGTTGAAGTTCAAGTATTTATTTCTTCTTTCAGATGAGCCCTCTAACATTTGTTAACGAATCAAATGTATTGGGAAAACTTGCATCAAAGGTACAAAATCCTGGGTGCTGTCACACACATGGGCGCAGGACACCGGTGCTTATTGTTCTGGGTCTCACAAATCCGAAATGTGAAATTGCCATATATTCTCAAGCAGACTGGAATAGCATTTTGAGTGATCTTTTGTGCTTGAATTGGTCACAATTGTATAATAGTGTTGATCCTGCTGTTCCTTTGAATGAGAATGAATGATTTGAAGTTCTCTGGTATCCTGACATCGAAGGATCATTGACGCAGATATAAACTATTCAATTTAATTAATAGGTGTATCCCTTCACGTGTGCCAACGTGCCGAGTGAAAGACAAATCATGGTTCAGTGATGATTGTAAACGTGCTTATTTGGAGAATTAGGAGGCCTATCATCATTTGAAGGGTAACAGAGCTGATTGGACTTTGAATAACTATATTCAGCTTAGAGCTTTTGCTCAGAGAGTTTACTGTATGTTTCATCTGAAAAGGAATACAATTTAACCATAAAAGAAAACCTTTCTGGTACAACACAGACATAAGTGGTGGGCTACCCTTAAATCTGGACTCATTTGTATAGATGCAAGTTCCTCCTTTCCTTAAACTAGATGGCTGTGTCACTCACTGTCCAAAGGAAAGGGCAACCCTTTTGGTTGATGTGTTTGACAGTAAGCAGAGTAATGAGAAACTTGATCTTCCTCATTCCTGTTTAACTGATAGTTTAGCTTTTCGGTCTTGTGAAATTAAAGCTCCCTTGGTGGCCATTGATGCTTATGGAGGTGTAGACCCAAATGACATTTTTGCTTTGTTTTTTATTTGCAGATTTCTTAGCTCCAAACTTAACTGTTATTTTGCGCAAGTTAGCAAGAAGAGGAGCTTTTAGCACTTCTTTGAGAATTTTTAATGTTACTCCACTATGTAAATGTGTTTGTGACAGCTCAAGTCCAACTAATTACGCCCATCTCCATAACCCCATATTATCAAAAGTTTGCAAATTAGTTCCCTTATTTGCAATTTTGATTTCGCAAAGGCCTTGGAACATGTGATGTTCTTCTTACAGTCTCCAGGATAGTGGTCAGGAAGTTCGTTTGATTGGCCTTAACTTTAATACTCCCTTTGACAGTGTTAATTAATCATGAGGCTCTTGTTTTCAAACTCAAGCACTTGGGAGTGGGTGGATCTTTTTTAGGATCTTTATTGAATTTTTAAGTAATAGATCGCAAAGAGCTGTTGTTGATGGGCACCATAGGGAGTATAGGAATGTGATATCTGGTGTTGTTCAGGGTAGTGCTCTTTGCCCATTACTTTTCATATTATATACACATGACCTGGGGTTTGGCCTAGAAAAAAATCACGTTGCATATGTAGATGACGCTACCCTCTTTGCATCAACTCCATCTCCTGATGTAGATCTGGGGTTGCTGAATCCCTTTAAAAAAAATCAAGCTAGAATTAGTGTATGTTGCACATTACTGGGCATGAAGTTGAATCCTAGCAAAACTCAAAGTATGATTGTAAGTAGGTCGAGGACAGTTGCTCCTCAACATCCGGATCTCATCAATGAAAATGTTTCTTTAATTCTATATGACTTGTAATTTTATGTGTGATTCTCGACAGTAAGTTTACTGTCGAGAAACACATTGCGTCCAGATCCTCTTCAAGTGTACAAAAAAATGACTTATTGGGAAAGTCTTGCAAGATTTTCGGTGAACAACCTATTTTGAACAAGTATTTTAATTCTTTCATTCTACCTTGTTTCGAATATTGTTCTCCTGTCTGGTCTTCCTCTGCGGTTTCTCATCATAATTCATTGGGCAGGAACTTACGGTCTATTAACTTTCATATTACTGATCTAAATAGTAATCTCTGGTGCCGTCGTTCAATTAGTTCTTTATGCATGTTGCATAAGATTTTTCATAATTCTAACCATCCTATACCTTCAAATCTTCCTGGACAGTGCCATCCTGTTCGTGATATCAGCCATGCAGTTAAATCTAAAAGCCAGGCCTTCTGCATATTAAGGCTCAAAATTACATAGTATTTTAGAAGTTTCATTCCAACTGTGACCAAGTTGTGGAATGATCTTACTAATCGGGGAGTTGAATCGGTAGAGCATCAAAGGTTTAAACTTGCAGCAAATGTTTTATGTTGAACAAGCTGACATAAATCTTTTTATAGTCCATATATAAAAGATTTGTAATGTCGTTACCGTTCTTATTACATTTTATTTTACTTCTCATATAGTTTATTTATTTCCTTATTTTTATTTATTCCTTATTTTTTCCTGCTGTGCCCATGGGGTTATGGCATCCTATTTTTCGAACTAGGGTTGTAGCTTAGCTTATAATAATAATAATAATAATAATAATAATAATAATAATAATAATAATAATATATCTATGAGCAGATGATTTCTTTAAAAATATTTGATAATATTTTATAATCAAAATTTCTAGTCTCATATTTATAGTGACAGACGTTTATGATTTTACTAAGCAAATATAGTTATTAAATATTATATATTAGAAAAGAATTATGCAATTGCATTAACAACTCGTATTAATTATTCCCTACCATTACCGCTGTCGCACCAGACATTTACATGTCAGCGTATTCCCCGCCTTCATTATGCAAAGCTTATGAATGTAATAACAATGCTGCCTGCTTCCAGAATTAATGGGAACTCTGCCTCCCGATTTCCTTTCCCTGACGTCTGTGTGACCCAGCCAGGAGAGGCAGGCCTTCCCAAAACGCTATAAAAAGAACACTCTTTAGTAGGTAGTAGGCTGGCCCGGGCACCAGCCACCCGTTGAGATACTACCGCTAGAGAATTATGGGATCCTTTCACTACCCAGACAGTACTACGTTGGATTCTTTTCTCTGGTTACGGTTCATTTTCCCTTTGCTTACACATACACCGAATAGTCTTGCCTATTCTTTACAGATTTTCTTCTGGCCTCATACACCTGACAATACTGAGATTACCAGTGGTTATTTTCCTCTTGGTAAGGGTAGAAGAGACTCTTTAGCTATGGTAAGCAGCTCTTCTAAGAAAAGGACATTCCAAAATCAAACCATTGTTCTCTAGTCTTGGGTAGTGCCATAGCCTCTATACCATGGTTTTCCACTGTATTAGGTTAGACCTCTCTTGCTTGAGGGTACACTTGTGCATAATATTCTATCTAATTACGCTTCCTCATGTTTTGTTAACGTTTTTATAGTTTATATAGGAAGTATTTATTTTAGTGTTGTTGCTGTTCTTGAAATACTTACTTTTTCCTTCTTTCCTTTCCCTACTGGGCTATTTTCCATGTTGGGGCCCCAAGGCTTATAGCATCCTGCTTTTCCAATTAGGGTTGTAGCTTAGCAAATAATAATAATAATAATAATAATAATAATAATAATAATAATAATGCTTTCGAAATACGCTCTTAGGGAGAATTTCCAATATATAACATATTTCTTTGGTATTTGGGAGTCTTTAACGAAAGCTCCTTTAATCGATCTTTTCATTTAACACCACCCTCACCCAATCACAAAGACATTTATAGAAAAAATTTGTTGGTGTATACACACACACACACATACACATATATATATATATATATATATATATATATATATATATATATATATATATATATATATATATATATATATATATATATATATATATATATATATATATATATATATATATATATATCACCATACGTAACTAGTCCAAAGGCCTCAGACATGCCCTCCCACCACTCCCGTCTGTTTATTGTCTTTATATGCGATCTATTCCAGCAAATTTTCCTAATTCGTAAATCCATCGTCTTCTTCTCCTTCCTCTGCTTAATTTGCAATCTCTAGAAGCCAATTCTGTTTTCTTAATGTCCGTTTAATATCTGTCATTCTTATTATATTGTCTGCCCACGTCCATTTCTTTTTCTTACAAGTTGTTAGAATATACTCTACTTTACTTTGCTCTCGTATCCATGTAACTCTTTTCCTCTCTCTTTGTGTTACTCCCATCATTATTCTTTCCTTAGCTCTTTGTGTTGTAAGTAACATATGTCCTTAGGGTTTAGTAAGACTCCAAGTTTCTGATGCATAAGTTAATACAAGTAGGACCTTCTGATTATATAATTTTCTTTCTAGAGAAAATGGCATTTTACCTTTCATTTTGGTCTCATGTCCCGGGGAAACAGTTACTATCTGTCCTTAGTACATATACACATTAACAGTCTCTAATGTATTTCCATAACTTATTTGTTTACTCTGCATTTTAATTGAATATTTAAGATATCTTTAGTTTTACTCATTTTCATTCCTACATATCTGCTTCCTCTATTCAAATCTTTTATAAGTTTTTTGCTATTCCTCCCAGGATTCTCTAAACTAGACTATGTTATCGGCAAATCTTAAGTTGTTAAGGCATTCCTCATTAATGTTAATAACTACATTTTCCCAATCTAAATTCTTAAAAACTTCGTTGCTATCTGTGAATAATTTAGGAGAGATGGAGTCTCCCTGTCTAATACCTTTCTCAATCGGAATTTTCTCACTATCATTATGTAGTTTTAGGATTGCTGTAATTCCTGTATAGTTATCTTCAAGTGTTTCAACATATGATTCACATATTTCTTTTCTTCGTAGGGCTTTTATTACAGCCGACCTTTTGACAAAATCAAAAGCTTTCTCATAGTCTAAATTTGTCATACATATTGGTTTGTTTTACGCTATTGATTTTACCATTAACTGGTTAATTATAAGGATATGGTCAGTTATTGAATATCCACTTCTAAAGCCTCCCTGCTATCTTGGTTGATTAAAGTTTAACTGTCTTTCTAATCAGCCTAATAAGATCTTGGATATTTTGCATACTACTGAGTAGTCTTACTGGGAGGTAAGTTTTTAGGTCTGTTGTGTCTCCCTTTTTGTGAATTAATATAATTATAAAGTTTCTTCATGCCCAAGGTATAAAGTATTCTTGCAGACATTGTGTGTAAAGTTTCACAAGTTTTACTACTACGAAACCTGCTCCATCTTTTATGAAATCAATTCTTAAGCCATCTTCTCCTGTTGCTTAGCCTCTTTTTATGACTTTTAATGCTTTCCTTACTGTTACTATTGTTACTTTTGATACCAGCTCAGGTGTTTATCTTCAATGGCAAAGTTATTTCTTATATCACTACTTTATAGCATTGTATAGAAACAGCTTTTAGGTCAATGAATGACGTAATAATACTTCATTCATTGACCTAAAAGCTGCTTCTGTCTGGTGTTTTATCTTATTAACTGAGGCCGATAATTGATTTTCATAGTGTCTGCTGACTTCTCTACGAGATTTTCTGTGCACTTGCACAGACTTTGCTTAAGAATGACGGTGAACCAATTTGACACATTAGCCGGAATTGATTTGATTTAGAAAAAAAAATGTCATCTTCCTGGGTCAAACATCTATTAGAGAAACTAATATTAGTGTTATTGCGATGTTAATGATGATTGATACGTAGAAAAATAGTTCACTTTACGTGCTAATTAATAGTTCTGTTTTCGTTGTTAACACTAGTGTTCATTAGTGTTATTTGGTTGAAAATTATAATTAATACGTAGATAACTGGTTAAATTTACGTTCTACTT
>NC_090752.1:27486019-27493519 GCF_036898095.1 Palaemon carinicauda
TTCCTCTTTCAGAAGTAATGACTTCGCCATTTTGTTCAGACAAAGAAAATGTTATATTTGTGAAAAATGGAGGAATACGTCAATTATGATATTTATTCTCGAATGTCAGAATTTTAGAGAAGTGACTCACCTGAATTGTGGCTAATGAGTCGATCATTGTGTTTTAACTTCCTAATTAAGTATATAAGCGGACTCGTTTACATGCGCAACTGAAGCTATTATTACTTTTAAATTACCTCTATAACTTGGAGTCGCATATCAAAAAGAATTTTTAATGAAGAAAAAAACATAATACTAACAACAGCAACAACTAAAGTTTTGATAATGTAAATGTTACCATGAGAAAGAATGTTGTTTTCACCGAAATGGGCACAAGGTCCCACTCCATCTTGCAAAGAGACGGAAGCATTTTCTATTCCTCCGAATTTCAAGTCTAAGGCAAACTGGGAAAGTTTGGAAAGGACTGAAATGAATGGATCCCTGGTCAAGCAAAAGCCGAAAGGAAGGATAACCAGCAAGCATACTCGGCATACATAAAACTAGCAAATTAATTCTACGACTTATCCCTGACCTTTCATCATCTGGTATGAAATGTTCGCTAACTTCACAAAAGGGAGACACGAGACAGTAGGGAGGAGGAGCATGACTTTGCTGAAAGAGGCCTTTTCTGGTAATGGGCGTCGGGTGGGGAGACCTGCAGGAGCGCCGGTAGAGATGGGACGCGGAAAAACTTGGCGATGTTAACTTTTGCAACTTATCTGCAACTTTCCGGGAATCATCTATACAACGAGGACGATCTGAAATGGATTTTTCATCAGCGATAACGAAGTAGAAAGGGAACCTTCTTTACCCAAGTTTTCTATTCAAGCAAAACTTTTATTGAAACTTGGCAGAGGAAGAGTCTTCGATTCTGATGGACTTTTCTTTTTTATGATTGTTTCTGAAAGGGACGCAGTGTATATCACTTGCTAGTTGAAGGAACAAACTCCAAATGGGTCGTGTCCCACGATGCGACACAAATGAACAATCAGTATATTGTCCCTTCCTAGCTTTGAATACTATGATAATACCAAAATTAAGTAAGATGTTAAAGAGGTTTGAATACTAAGATAATGCCAAAGTTAATTCGGCTGTTAAGAAGCTTTGAATACTTAGATAATGCCAAAATTAACTAAGCTGTTAAAAAGCTTTAAATACGTAGATAATGCCAAAATTAAGTGAGCTGTTAAAAAGCTTTAAATACGTACATAATGCCAAAATTAAGTAAGCTGTTAAAAAGCTTTAAATACGTAGATAATGCCAAAATTAAGTAAGCTGTTAAGAATCTGTGAATACTTAGAAAATGGCCAAATTAAACAAGCTGTTAAGAAGCTGTGAATGCTTAGATAATGCCAAAATTAAGTATGCTGTTAAGAAGCTTTGAATACTTAGAAAATGCCAAAATTCAGTAAGCTGGTAAGAATCTGTGAATACTTAGAAAATGCCAAAATTAAATAAGCTGTAAAGAAGTTTTGAATACTTAGATAATGCCAAAATTAAGTATGCTGTTAAGAAGCTTTGAATACTTAGATAATGCCAAAATTCAGTAAGCCGTTATGAATCCGATAAAAACGAATTACAAAGAAAATTCCCCCAAAAATGCAATTGCACCTTAAAAAATAGTTCTGTCAATGGTATGACTGCCAAATCATTGTATTTTACAAAACGGTTAAAATTCAATGTCTATCTAATTGCATATAAAATAAATTTAAGTTTTATTCATTTGTTTAAATGACAATGCATAGACATTCAGTTTTTTAATCTTAATGTAAATTACAGTGATAAGTTGTGAAATGATCCAAGGAAAAGCATTGTTTACTACAGAAGAATTAAAAAGCAGTTTAACGAAATTATTGAGGAAAATTTAGTCCGGGTTTATCCACAAAAAGTTCAGTAAGTTAAACAGATAGGCGGTTATTGAACAACCGAAATGATGATAAGTAGGAGTTATAAAGAAAGCCAAAGATACTTCAGTCGCTATGATCCACCTATACCGCTATTATTATTATTATTATTATTATTATTATTATTATTATTATTAGGACGACGACAATGATGATGATGATGATGATGATTATCATTATAATTATTATTTTTATTATTATTACTATTATCATTATTATTATTAGCTAAGTATAAAGCCCTAGTTGGAAAAGCTGGATGCTATAAGCCCAAGGGCCCAACAGGGAAAAATATCTCAACAACGAATTGAAACTAGGAAATAAGTGAATTACAAGCGAAATAATGAACAACTGAACAAGAACAGTAACATTAAAGTAAATCTTTCATATACTGAATAAACAATAAAAAAAAAAAACATGATTAAGAGAAATAACGTAAAAAAGTGCGCCCGAGTGTACCCGCAAGCAAGAAAATTCTACCCCAAGACAGTGGAATGCCATGGTACAGAGGCTATAGCATTGTCCATGACTAAAGAACAATGGTTTGATTTTGGAGTGTCCCTCACCTAAAAGAGCTGCTTACCATAGCTAAAGAATCTCTTCTACCCTTACCAAATGGAAAATAACCGTTGACAATTACAGTGCAATGTTAACCCATTTTATGAAGAAGGATTGTTTGATAATCTCAGTGTTGCCAAGAGTATGACGATAGAGGAGAATGTAGAAAGAATAGGCCAGATTACGAGAGAGGGATCCAATATTTCGAGAATTTTTTAATTATGTGGAGTTTAATTTGAATATGGTTTATTCTGCCCTCGATCTGCAGTAACTAGAGCATGGCTAAAGCAGTAATTGCCGTGTAAAAATTCATATCTTCGACAGGGCAGAAGATGATTTAGGTTTTAAGAAAAATTCTGGCCAGTCAAAGAACCCATTAACTCTCTAGCGGTATTATCTCAACGGGTGGCAGGTGCTCTTGCCAACCTATTACATTTTATATAACTTTCCAAATCAACATTAGATCTCTTATCTACTTATATAATCTGTGTAAGCGTAGTATAAAGGTACTTTAATCAGATATTTTAGAGGTATGTTTTAGCAGTTGGATTTCTGTACATCATTTCAAACTGCAAAAGCATGATAATGTGACAACATTGGTGTTAAGTGCAAAAAGAGAGTCGAGGTGAATGCAAATAAGGTTTATTTAACAGATAATGAGCTTATATACAAACAGTTGAGAGTAACAATGTCACAAAAATTCAAACAATATGAAAACATGCAATGGCAAGCTTAGGCACATTTTATTTTTATCATGGTGGGAGAAAGCGAGAGATTAAGAAAATATCATTATAGTGCATGAGCATGTATGAAACACATGCAGTACATGGATTGCCACCTAAAAAAAGACATACCGTACATCTGGATTAGGGCACCCTGCTCTAGAAATGAGAACTGCGGGAGATACATTTGTTTTAGGCAATCAATGGAGAACCAGTCTTCTTTGCCAGGACTGTTAATTAAGAAAGCTTTCAGTGTGCAATGGACCACAAGGAAAAGGCCCATGCTTACTAGCGTTGGTGCGCAGGAACACGTGTATTGCTGTGTGTAAATCTTTTGGTATGTGTTACTTTGCTGGGGGCTTGTAAGTCTAACGGCGGGGAGTAAATTTTCCCACAATATGACGTAGGCACTGGAGATTGTTGTGAGAGGTACAGACAGAAAAAACCCATCAGGGACGACCAACAGATAGCCATACCCCATTTCAGATAATGAGACATCCAGGCCGCCATTAGAACTAGTTCTTAATCGCAGAAGGACCCAGGGAGGCTGAGAAAACCAGTTGGCGTCATTGCAGTGGGACATCAAAGCGCCTTTGATGATACGATGAAAAAGTTCATCCATATTGTTGGCTACAACTTTGTTAGTGGGTGCCTGATGCAGGGTGATGCCCAGGATATTTGCTACTAATGTCCACAATTGAGAGGTGAGAGTGGTACCCCTGAGGTTTGAGAATTGAAACCCACTCCTGAATCCATGTGTCAATGTACTTATGAAGTTTTGCTTGATGTACACGCAAGGACCCAATCCTTAGCATCATTAGTAATACCGTGCCAAATGAACTTCATCTACAGTAGCTGTGCAGTAGACTGTGTGAGGGATGTGAAAGGCCATGGATGATATCAAACATCTGTCGGCACATGGGGGCAGGTATTTATGGTCATGGCCTACCAGTACTGATGTCACAGAGATGGGGGGGGGGTGGGGTGGACGTTGGAGTCATCGAGGGCAACGTCTTCTAAATGGAAGCATGTGCAGGATGTCCTGCATGTTTGGTACTATGGATCTTTTCGCAGGGTTTATGCCAAGGCATTATAATCCAATCCCAAATGAATGACAGCCAATGTGTTTCTTGATAGGACATCAAAAACGGTATTCATTTTCCAAGGGACGTGTTGAAGGGAGAAATGTCGGCGTTGATGGGCGCACCAGGTAACAGACTGTCGAGTGAAGGTGTGCACAGGAGGCATGTGGTCAGGAAGAATGACAAAGAGCATACCTTCTAAGAAGTGGCGAAAGTGATGGACATTCAAATGCACCACCAGCAATCTCATTCGAAGGTAGAGTAGCCGGGTTCCGCCTTGGACAGTTTTCTACTGAAGAAGGCCAAATGGCGGGGCAAGCTATTGACCACCTGCTTGAGTACTGCACCAATTACAACATTCTGTGCATCGGTGGCGAAGCAGAGGGGCATGTGGCATAGGAAAAGTGAGAATAGCAGTAGGTGATACAGAAGTCTTTGCTCTGCAGAAGGCGGCCATTTCCTGAAGGGCACCCCACCTGAGGTCTTTTGGCTTTCCCATTAGGTAGGCGCAGAGGGGCAAGAGTGGCAGGAACCAGTGATAATAGTTTATCATTCAGCAGAATTCTTGCAGTGCTTTGACGGTTGAGAGCATGGAGAAGCTCTGAACGGCTTCTACCTTTTCAGGGAGGGGCTGGATGCCTTCAAGAATGATGCAGTGCCCTAAAAACGATACTTCCTTAGCGACAAAGGTACATTTGCTGTACCAGACTACAAGGCCGATCTGTTGTACGGGGTCAAAACGATGCGTAATTAACACAAATGCTCCTCTTTGAAGAAAAAGAACACAAGTATGTTGTCCATGTAATCTACGCAGAAGGGGAGGCAATCTAAGATACCATCTATGAGGCATTGCAAAGTGGTCCCAACATTACAGAGGTTAAAACAGAAGTAATTGAATGTGTATGAGCCGAAAGGGGTGGTGATGGCAGTCATGGGCATGTCTTCTGGGTTTATGGGTACCTGATAATACACCTTCAGGAAATCGAGAGTGAAGAACAACTTTCCTTTGTACAAGTAGTAGGTAATGTCGGCGACGTTAAGGAGGGGATAGTGATCTGGTTCTGTCTGCATGTTCAGACATCTGTAATCGCTAAAAGGGTGCAGGGAGCCATCTCACTTCAGGCGGTTACATACAGAAAGGTGATGACCATGGGCTTGAAGACCTTTTGCAAAGGTCCATTTCTTCTATTTTGGTAGACGTTCATTTAGTGGCTGGCAAACGATCCGGGGCCACACGCCTGACTCTGGCAAACAAGGGGGCCAGTCGTCTTGAAGAGGTGATAAATACCGTGCTTGGTGGGAACTATGGGTGTTTGGTGAAGTTCTGGATTGAAGACTTCCGAGTACAACATGAGGAGGTGGGCATAGGCCTCCGTGGGTGCGCTGATGCAAACTTGAAGGGGCGGGTTGAAGTGATATTGATGTATGTATATATATATATATATATATATATATATATATATATATATATATATATATATATACATATATACATATATATATATATATATATATATATATATATATACCGGTATATATAAATATATGTGCGCGTGTGTGAAGGTTTGTATCTTTGTGTATCCAAGTACCACCAAAACAATTCTTCCGAATTCATCACTGATTAAGCAATGCACAATTTAGGTGAATTTTAATATTTTCTATAACTTCACTGGCCATGGTTCTGAGCTCATCATAATCATCATTAGTTACTTTAGATGGTTTACAATGGATGCCGTTCTTCATAAGGTAAGGTAAAATTTATGTGAAGATAATACTTAAGTGTATTATGCATAAAACAAGTTTTATTTTGATAAGAAAACTATTAAAATCTAAATAGATCCTTTCTATTGCAGGAATCTAACTGGAACCTTTATATTATCAGATTCTGAATAGAACTTTTCTTCTTTCAACTCTCCCCAGACACAATGACCTTCCCTGGAACCTTAGGAAGTTCCTCCACAACAAGCTCCATTCCTTTAACTTGTCAGCTGATCTGACGGAAGAAAAACCTTGGAGGAAGTCCCTATTTTCTCATACTGATCTGCCCAGGCTTCGCCAAGGTCACGTTGCAGCTCAGGTAGGTTACAGTATCCGTGTGATGATTCTTTTCATTTAAGGTGTTAGACAGTACCTTTAGCTAACCAAAATCCGATGTATTCAACAATCATGGGAAAAGAACTGGGATCTGAAAAAGGAAAATTATACTTCCCCCCCCACCCCCAATTCAAAAAACAAGTCACCTTGCTATTTTTGAGCTGTGATTTATAAAGTAAGTCAATTAATGCCGGACTTGGAACTAATTACAGAAGTGACAAATATTTTAACGTGGAAGTCGCTTGAAAAAGAAAACAGACAATCTCGATCGCGTTTTTTGTTAGGTTAAAAAAAAATCGTGCTGTCGTTTTCGCTGCCCACATAAATGTTACTTACACTCGTTCCGATAAGATTATCCAGTTAACTTCCTGGTTTTTTATTTATTTCTAGAAAAAAAATATCCACGCTTAATTAGAGATCTATTGCATGAAAACTATTCCAAACCTCTCCCTCCTAAAAAAATCCTCTTCAGTACTATCTGTTTAAACTATCTTATGCTAGTCTCGTGACCTGAAGCAAGTAAGGATTCCTTTTATGAATTCCGCATGCAGCTCAGTAAGACGTTGCAATTTCTCCTCCCAACGAGTTCAGTGCCGACGAGACCGGAAAGTCCTAGATGCAAGTAATAGGGGCCCGCCTGGAATCGATAAACGTTCCCTTTGGGGATTACCTATTTATATATTTACGCGCCATCGCTGACGTTTGTTGTGACCTTCCCTGATAAAAAGGTTGCAAGAGGGATGCATGCCAGTTTCTACGTGAACATTTGTCCCATGCAACGTTTCGCAGGGTTTTCAATACTCGTGCAAAGTTTAGCAATATGAGATTATGGATGTTTATGTGTTTGGCGCCCGTACATTTAGGACTCTTCTCTATATCCATATTTATGGGGGTTTTCTTTATAGTATTGAATAACGATTTTTAATCATATTTCTGTTTACGCATTTGATGATCGTGCAACATTACAATATCTCGTTATTTTCAGTTAGTTTGTACAATACAATATTTCGTATAGTTCTTATATGCGTGATTCGTGAATGTGTGTGAGACTTGTGTAGTGTTTTCCAAGATTATGATAGCTTATCGACGTTCATGTGACTGACT
>NC_090752.1:27498519-27503519 GCF_036898095.1 Palaemon carinicauda
ATATATATATAATAATAATAATAATAATAATAATAATAATAATAATTCCTAACTCTGACATGGAAATGCATGGTAACATATTCTATAAATTGCTAGTGAATGATAATTCTTGTGAAAAATTAGTTACTAAATTTATGTAATTTAATATCTTTAAATCTTTTATGAAGTAAAATATTGTAAAATAAATTTTCGGAAATGATTCTGGTTTACATAAAATTTATGATAAATGTTATAAGATTAAGAGCACCACCTCTACCATGTGGAACAAAGTATCAGGAATTAACTTTAAATCCGTCTACATAGGTTAAAAGGAAGAATAAATACGCATATACATATATATATATATATATATATATATATATATATATATAGATAGATAGATAGATAGATATATATATAAATGTATGTATATATATATATATATATATATATATATATATATATATATATATATATATATATATATATATATATTTTATATATATATATATATATATATATATATATATATATATATATTTATATATATATATCTATATATATATATATATATATTTATATATATATATCTATATCTATATATATATATTGATAGATAGATAGATAGATAGATAGATAGATATAAATGTGTATATATATATATATATATATATATATATATATATATTTATATATATATATATATATATTTATTTATATATATATCTATATCTATATATATATATAGATAGATAGATAGATAGATATAAATGTATATATATATATATATATATATATATATATATATATATGTGTGTGTGTGTGTGTGTGTGTGTGTGTGTGTTTTATCCACGAGGGAGTTCAAGGAACCCGCGAGCAAACAGCAGCCATTGGCACATGAAATAGCCTCACCTACAAAATACCTTAAACATTACTGTATAAAGACATGGCTAGCATTCACTTAACTCGAGGGAGATTCATGTCTGATCATGCGAGACCGCTGTTGTTATGACGCTCGTTAAACCAACAAATTATTCAAGGTTGCGATAACGCTTCGTTTTCCCAGAACGACCGAGGCCATAAAAGTCAAGACCTGGAATAGAAAACAAAGTGGCGAATGCAATGCCCCTTTAAAGCATCGAATCCCTTTGATTATTTACGTATACAGCTGCTTCTTTTCTGAAATAGTTGATATCAGTCTTTTTTTTTTTTTTTACTTGGCCTGTATTTTATCCTTACATTTCTTTAATCGTTCTCGTATCTGATCTATATGTTCTTGTAGATCTCTCTCTCTCTCTCTCTCTCTCTCTCTCTCTCTCTCTCTCTCTTCTAGAGAAGCTTTCACTCCTTTAAGGTTTCTTTATGTTACTATTATTATTATTATTATTATTATTATTATTACTTGCTAGGTTACAACCCTAGTTGGAAAAGCAGGATGCTATAAGCCCAGGGCTTCAACAGGGAAAATAGCCCAGTGAGGAAAGGAAACAAGGAAAATTTAAATATTTTAAGAGTAACAAAAATAAAATAAATATCTCCTTTATAAACGATAAATACATTAACAAAACAAGGGGAAGAGAAATAAGATAGAATAGTTTGCACGAATATACCATTAATCTAGAGAACTCAAACCCAAGATAGTGGAAGACCATGGTACAAAGGCTATGGCACTCCCCCAGACTAGAGAACAATGGTTTGATTTTGGAGTGTCCTTCTCCTAGAGGAGCTGCTTACCATAGCTAAAGAGTCTCTTCTACCCTTACCAAGAGGAAAGTGGCCACTGAACAAGTACAGTGCAGCCAAGTTTTTTCCTCTATTCTACAAAAACTTTTTCCGTATTCACTGGAAGGTTCCCTTCTATCTTCAGAAGTTTCCATTCTATTCTGCAGTACTTATAACTCTAGTCTACAGAGGCAAACCTTCTTATTCACACTTTTAATCTCTCTTCTCCAGGAACTTCCACTTCATTCCACAAAAGGTTTCACTCATATGCAGAAACTGTCACACTAATATGCAGATGTAATTTATCTATTCTGCCAGTCCTGTCTAATTATGGTTATTAACTTCTAAATACATGGAATGAGAATTTCGTGGTTTTTTTTAATAACGATAGAAAATAATGGCTAAACTCCAACGAAAAAAACTATATATATGTCCCAGAATTCCCGTTGTTATTATAGCAAACAAAGAGTTTCAATAAAACCTTTCATCCTGAAAATAGCTAATTAGGTGCAGAGTATTGTTTGCAGCCTGTTGTATGTACAATAGATAACATTCTCGTTATTTTTACAACAATGGGATGGAATTTATCTGGGAACACTTTTCATATCGCATTATTCTCATTTTACCTTACGGGGTTTAAGAATGTTTAGAAAGGCTTTTCCATCTCAGGATAGTTCAAGGTGATGGAGCTTGAGATATTATTTTTCTGCAGTTTATCTATCTTATCCATTTGTGGATTTTGGTATTCTAAAAAAAAAAAAAAAAAAAAAAAAAAAAAAAAAAAAAAAAAAAAACTAGCATTGATTTTATGACCTTCAACGGTTTCTCTATCCAATCGACGGCGTACAGTACAATTATCAACAGTTTACGATTTAAAATAACTGGACCAATTAAGGAATAGTTACGGGTGTGAATCCTAGGCCCATGTACCTTCGCCATCACAACGACTTCAGTACACTTATTATAGTCTGTTCAGATTACAAAGTCTGTTCAGGGTGGCCCTGGTAAGGTCATGTGCCAAATTAACTTTAGAGTATACATCTCTCTTTCTTTATTTCCCATTCTTGTGCTACTTTTGAGTGATAGTCTATCACATTCTGTATATAGCAAAGGAAGCTACATAGAACAATGATGCCGATGTTTAGGATTACAACAACGATTTGTTCAAATTCTGTGACATTTAGAAGGGATTTTTCCCCTGTTACACGTTGTGGAGGTGGTGGTCCAGGTATTGTACTGACTGCAAAAAATAAGAAATCTGAATGAAGAATTTTCCGTCAGTGGCGTCGAACCATTCATAAGATTTTGCATGAGATTGGCTTCAAATAGGCCAAGATTGATGGCTACTGGAGTACCACAGCCAACAAAGAGAGAAGTCGTTTGATCATATTTCATCCCAGTACGAAAAAATGGGTTAAAGTTAAAGTTGTCTGGTTTCAGTTACAGTTTCATCAGAATAGATGTGAGGTGGGTAGGTAAGTTAAATCTGATAATAGTGGTCAAACTGGCAGCGTCACACTCCGGAAATTCTAGATTTGCCAACACCTTAAACCGACTTACAGTATACTACGGACGCTCTATAAGAGTCAATGCCAACCAACTTCATGATTAGAGCCACAGGGGAATATAATTTACCTAAAGTTTTGTACTTTTTTCCTCACTCACTCACACACACACACTTGCATATATATATATATATATATATATATATATATATATATATATATATATATATATATATATATATATATATATATATATCTCTGTGTGTATAGATTGGCAAAGAAAGACCATAAGCAGACGGGAGTGGAAGGATAGACAGAGAAGACGATGGATTGACGAACTAAGAAAGTTTAAAGGTGTGGATCGTAAACAGACGTAAGTGGAAGGACATGTTTAATGGCTGATGATACACACAACTCACACACGCACACACATACATACACACATATATATATATATATATATATATATATATACATATATGCTGTATATATATATATATATATATATATATATATATACAGCATATATGTATATATATATATATATATATATATATATATATATTTATATATATATACACACAGTATATATATGTATATATATATACATACACATATATACTGTATATATATATATATATATATATATATATATATATATATATATATATATATATATATATATATATATAAGTACCCAAGAAACTTTCCCCTCCGCAGATTCAACAGGATTTCAAAGTTATTCCCTCTAATAACATTTTTTTTTTATTTTTGCGATAAAGCCATTAAAAAGAATTACGGATTAATCCGCTCATCAGAGTATGTCATCCTTTTTTTCAGGTGTGCACATGAGTACGCAAAAAGAAAAAAAAAAAAATAGAAAATACCATTTTCTCGAGATTAGGTTGAACTGAGTTATTCTAATGAAGGCTATCCGCGGTCTAATTGACTTGGGATTTTTTTTTTATCAAGAATAATGATGGATGAATAAGTAAAAACGAAAATATACACTTGAGTTTTCTTTATTGGTATTGGTTATCTATTTTGATAACGGCAAATGGGTAACCCAGGCAGTATGCGAAAAATAGACTCAATGGTTCAGATGTCTCTGTTCTATCTGGGCGTGGCTCTCTCACTATCAGCCCCTAATTAGGAACTCGGGGTTCTGGAAGGCTTCAGGAAGGTCCGCAAAGTTCTCGAGTCCGGCCTTATTGCCCCAACCCTCTCTTATATTAGATTCAGAACTGTACTTACTGTTGCAAGGGTTGGAACTTGACATTCAGATACTCTGTTGTATTGCGGATAGCCCAGTATTTAAGGGGCTGCGCAGTTTTTTCAACTTATAAGGCTATCACGAATCAACTAATAAAACCCTCTTGGCTAGAGATTTGAATCGATTTCCACTAAATTAGCAAGTCAACACATGCACACATACTCTGAAATCATCAAAAGTCGGTAATCAGATATGCATCTTCACATTATTATTATTACTACTTGCTACGCTACAACTCTAGTTGAAAAAGCATGATGCTAAAAGCCCAGGGGCTCCAACAGGGAAAATAGCCCAATGGGGGAAGGAAACACGTTAAAATAAAATATTTTAAGACCAGTAACATCATTAAAATAAATATCTTCTATATAAACTATAAAAACTTCAACAAAAAAAGAGGAAGAGAAATAAGATAGAATAGTGTGCCCGAGTTTATCCTCAAGCAAGAGAACTCTACCCTTAGACAGTGGAAGACCTTGGTACAGAGGTTATGGCGCTACCCATGATTTTGGGGTGTCCTTCTC
>NC_090752.1:27508912-27521412 GCF_036898095.1 Palaemon carinicauda
ATTAATAGGTTTAATCTTTGTTACAAGAGCCGTAGCCTACCGGAGGCGTCACGGACGCTGTCGCTCGCTAGGTATAAGTTTAGTTAGCCAGAGCGACATTCCCGGTTGTTTTGCTTTAATAAATTTTAGCTATTTAGCGTTACATAGGATTTCCTTTCGTGCTTTAGTATTATTTTAGCGAAGTATTCGCCAATTCTGGCCTACGCTAGGCCATGTAGCCTAGTCGTTTGGTCCTAGTACTTCATGCATGATTTTGGTTTTTCCGAGTGTATTAAAATTTTATTGAAGCTTTAGGCTGTTTTTTATACATTTAAGATTATGTTGAATATTTCCAAGATAGTATACGAGTGAGTTTCGGTGATTTAGGTAATCGATTCTCTTGGTGCCTAGGCTAAGTTGCTTATGGAGCCTTAGTATACTTTCTCATACTCCCCGGTTGCTTTCTTTTCTTCGGAGAAGGTATGCAATCCCTTTCCCTCTGTTTAAGCCTTGGGCTTATCCCTAAGTGGTTTATCTGAATTAACTTTCGATAAAACTATACTGGGGTGTTACTGTACCTTCCTGTTCCAGTAAGTCTGGTTTCAAAGAGGGACAGAACAACAGAGTTTTTTAGTCTGAGTCTGTGTTTGTCTGGCTTGGGGTAGAGTCTCCCTCGCTGGCCTGACACAGACATAGGAGGCTTAGCCTCCTTAGGTCACTACCGAAGGTTTCTGTACGAGATGATTCCTTCTTTTGTGATCTAACAGACTAGTCCTTGTTGCTGTTCTCGGGGGAGGATAAGATTCTTTCCCTGGGAGTAGCAACACCTTCCTTGCTTTGGTTCTCTGGGAGCTGGCAAGTATTGCTGGCCTCCCTCCTTGGATCTCCCTTAGGCTAAGATGAGTTTCTTGGCTGCGAGTGATCCTTCACTAAAGCAAGGTTGGTAGGACCCTCTTTTGTCCCTTCCCCCTCTATCTCCGTAATGGCCTAGCCATTACAGTACTGTACGTCATTCTACATCTGGACCTAGAATAGGTTAGGATGTGGAATTGACTCAGTCCCTTGCCGGCCGGCAGAGCTGCCGGCCGGCAGGGGTCTTCTGCTTTGAGTGCTGCCCGGACCTCCCTTGGTCCCTCATCCATGCCTGCCTGTAGAGCCAGACGGCATTGGTCAGGAAGCCTGAATTAGATTCTCCCCTTCCTTATATGCACTCTTTCGGATTGCCGGGCTTGGAGGTAGTGTACACTCTTATCCCGGCATCCATTCTGTTATTCTTCTAGTGCTGTACCCGACCCGGCTGCCGGCCTATGAGGCCGGCAGCCGGGCAGTCGTAGTCCTCTGGTTCTTTTGCTGCCGGCTGGCATCGGTCGTGTACCTTTGCCGGCCGGCTAATGTCAGCCCTTGTCTGCCGGTCGCCAAGAGTGTGGCCAGCAGCCGGGTACTACCTTGTGTAGTTGCCGGCCGGCAGTCATTGCCGGCCGACATTGGCTGTTGCCGGCCGGCAGTTACTGCCGGCCGGCACATGCATTTGAACCAGCGTTCTGCCGCCTTATAGCTGTTAAGTAGTATACTTTAAAGCTAGTTATGGTGTGTGCCGGCCGGCAACATAACCTCCTATCCTGTACCAGTATTCTTCAGTATAACATATACTGTAAGAAGAAAACTATAGTATAGGTTTTGGTACAGCACTGTGTGTTCTAACACTTTTGTGTTTTCTTGCACAGCCCTTTGCTGTTGCCCTACAGATAAGAAAGTGAGTTCTTTCTTGTCTATTAACCAGGATTTTAAAATCATTGCTTAGGTGTGAGCTCCACCTGTTTCCTCTGGAAACTTTGCATTGGTTATTCTAGAAGAGATTAACCATTCGATTTTATTATCTGGAAGGCTGCAACAATTGGTTGTGAAGGAAACACAAGTGTGTGTCTTTCCTTTCTGAATTGTTATGCTATACTATGCATATCCAGTGATACATAGTTCACTTGATACTCATGGAAATTTCTTCTCTTTACAGGAGGACCCTCCGAAGTGCGGAAGTGTTTTCTGCAACGTCCGCAGCAAGAACCTCTGCGGACATGAGTTTTGTAGGAGACACGCAGCATGCGCTGTCTCCAAGGGTGATCTCCGGTATTGGGACCCTCAGGTATGTACTGTGTGCACTAACCTGATTACTGAGGCCTTTGATTCCCCTAGGACGGCGGAATCAAGGGATATAGCAAGGGAGAAGCTTCATACCTGGGTAAGGGGCTTCCAAAAGAACACTTCTGGCCCTTATCTTCCAAGTGAGAAGATGAGGGCGTATCTTTTCCCTAAGGCATCAGCTGATGCAGTGATTCCCCAGCCTCAAGAGGAGATCCCCCAAGTTCAGATCCAGGTGGATGCTGAAGTCGCGGTCGCTATGCAAGACATCCAGTTAGATGACAGGATGTCTGACGTGGACGAGCGTCTGGAGGAAGATCTCCTGGCAGAAGCCCAGGATGAAGTTCAAGCCCCAGACGTTGTAGAGGAAGAGGTCGACGAGGTGTCGGCTACTCCGGTTCAGATACCGGAGCCTATTCCCTCAACATCGGCCGGTCTCCCAGTAGAGCTGGGACAGACCCTCTCCTCCATTGTTGGAATGATCCAACAAATGCAGAAGGAGAATCAGGAGACGGCGGCTGCAATGGAACTGCGAATGCAGAGCCTTGCAGAATCACATGGGCCCCAGAAAAGGCTCAATGTGAAAAACCTTCCCTTGTGCTCAGATGCTAACCCATGGAGGTATGCTGAGCACATGCCGATGACGACTGGAAAGATCGTCATCTCGGATAAGTTGGGCTCAGTTCCCCTAGAGGAGGTGGAATTCTGGCCCAGCAAGGCATCATATCCGGACTGTTATGTCCGGCTGAGGAAGGAACCAGCTTCAAAGGAGGAGACAGAGCCGAAGGAGGTCATAGTGATGGACCATGCTAAGGCTCAAGCTCTGCTTTCATCCTCGTTGAAAGAGAGGGGCTTCTCTAACTCAAAGGTAGCTGCATTGAGCAAGAAGCTCCCTTCCTTTGTGTCCTCTCCGGCTAGAGCCTTCCCCTTTTTACAAAAAGGGTTTGCGGCTGTACTAAAAGCAGTCGAGGCCGGCAAGCCTTGCCCCTCCCTGGAGGAGTGTAAACCCTTGTCGCTGGCCCTGCCTATGGACCACAAAGACTGGAAGGACGTCCATCTTACGTTCTCAGTTGGGAAGTTGGAGGCTGATATTGCCGGACGTCAGTTCGGCGAGGACCTCCCTAAGCTGTCTGACTTTCTCTTGCGGAGAGAGTTCGAGACAAAAGAAAGACTGGCTGCCTCAATGTCTCTTCAGACTACTCTTGAGACGATGGCAAGTGACCCCAAGGTCCATGAAATGTTCATGGTGGTGGCCAAGACTCATCTGGCCACAGTGACGAAGGACCTTTATGGCTTCGTCAAGGCGAGGAGAGCTTGTAGGGAGTTCGTGTTCACCTCGGCTACGGTGAGGCATGAGCCAAGGAAACTAATCTCCTCCAACATTTGGGGCAAAGACCTTTTCCCTACCGATTTGGTCAAAGAAGTTGTTGATAAGGCCGCCTTGGAGAATAGAAACCTTCTCCAGAAGTGGGGCCTGGCTATCAAAAGAAAGTCTTCCCCGGATGAGGGTCCTCAACCAAAGAGGAAGACTATGAGGACTAGGCTACCGTCTCGGCCAGCCAAGCCTTTTAGACAGCAACAGCAACTGCAATTGCCATTGCCTCCAGTGCCCCAGATCGTGGCACAAACCCCGACCACTTTTCAGTGGGTACCCCAGGCCGTGTCGACACAGTCCACGGCATTCACCCCATCGTTCGAAGGGCAGTCTACTTCCTTTCGAGCAAAGCCTAGAGGAGCAGCCAGAGGCTCGTCTAGGCGCCCCTCAAGGGGAAGGGGATTCAGGGGTGGTCGTGGTCAGGGAGGCAAGACCTCAGGACGGCAGTCCAAGTGAGATGATACCGGTAGGAGGGAGACTGCTGAAATTTCGGGATCGGTGGACCTTCGATCCCTGGGCCCACAGCCTTCTCAAGAATGGACTGGGCTGGAGCTGGTACAGCACTCCACCCCCGTGCCTTCGGTTTTTCCAACACTCCACCCCCGTTCTGGAGGAGTACGTTCAAGAACTGTTGGAGAAAAATGTGATCCGAAAGGTGAAGTCCATCAAATTCCAAGGGAGGCTGTTTTGTGTTCCCAAGAAAGACTCGGAAAAGCTCAGAGTCATTCTGGACTTGTCGCCACTCAACAAGTTCATAGTGAATTGCAAATTCAAGATGCTAACACTGCAACACATATGGACCTTACTGCCCAAGAGGGCATATTCCGTCTCTATAGACTTGTCAGACGCCTATTGGCACATTCCAATCAACCGTCGACTCTCCCCCTACCTAGGGTTCAGGCTACAACGAAGACTATACGCCTTCAGAGCCATGCCATTCGGGCTAAACATAGCCCCAAGGATTTTTACGAAGCTTGCGAGCGTAGCTCTCAAACAATTACGTCTAAAGGGAATTCAGGTAGTAGCCTATCTGGACGACTGGTTGGTGTGGGCAGCATCCGAGACAGAATGCTTGCAAGCTTCCAGTCAAGTGATCCAGTTCCCAAGTGATCCAGTTCCTAGAGTACCTAGGCTTCACCTAGAGTACCTAGGCTTCAAGATCAACAGAAAAAAGTCTCGACTTTCTCCATCTCAAAAGTTCCAGTGGCTGGGAATCCACTGGGACCTTTTGTCACACCGTTTCTCCATCCCGGCGAAGAAAAGGAAGGAGATAGCGGGTTCTGTCAAGAGACTTCTAGATTCCGAAAGGATATCAAGACGCGAACAGGAGAGGGTACTGGGCTCTCTCCAGTTTGCTTCGGTGACAGACCCAGTGCTAAGAGCACAGCTAAAGGATGCAACCGGAGTTTGGAGAAGTTATGCATCAAACGCGCGAAGAGATCTGAGAAGACCAGTTCCGCTTCGGCTACGTACTCTTCTCAGGCCTTGGTCCCAAGCCAGACATCTAAAGAAGTCGGTTCTTCTTCAGCCACCTCCCCCGTCGGTGACGATTCACTCAGACACCTCGAAGGAGGGATGGGGAGGTCACTCTCATCGGAAAAAAGTCCGGGGGACTTGGTCCAAGCTATTCAAGACCTTTCACATAAACTTTCTAGAAGCTATGGCAGTGCTCCTTACCTTAAAGAAAGTCTCCCCGCGTCACTCGATCCACATAAGGTTGGTGATGGACAGCGAGGTAGTTGTGAGATGCTTGAATCGACAAGGATCGAGGTCACCACCTCTCAACCAGGTGATGTTGGCCATCTTCCGATTGGCGGAAAAGAAGAAGTGGTACCTGTCGGCAGTTCACCTTCAAGGAGTCCGCATTGTGACAGCGGACGCTCTATCCAGGTTCACACCGATAGAGTCGGAATGGTCCTTAGACGCAGGATCATTCTCCTTCATTCTGAATCAAGTCCCAGAACTGCAGATAGACCTCTTTGCGACGAAAGACAACAAGAAGTTGCCCCTGTATGTGTCCCCGTACGGGGACCCCTTAGCGGAAGCAGTGGACGCGATGTCCCTCGACTGGAACAGATGGTCCAGGATTTATCTGTTCCCTCCTCACAACCTTCTGTTGAGGATCCTCAACAAACTGAGATCCTTCAAGGGGGTAGCGGCAATAGTGGCCCACAAGTGGCCGAACAGCGTGTGGTTCCCCCTGGCATTGGAACTACAGCTGAAGTTTGTACCGCTACCAGATCCAGTTCTGACCCAGCGAGTTCAGAAGTCGACTGTCTGCGCTTCATTACAGAAAACCCGGACCCTGCATCTCATGATTTTCTCTCCCTAGCGGTGAGAAAGCGTTTCGGGATTTCAAAAGCCAGCATAGACTTCCTAGAGGAATATAAGTGCAAATCTACTAGAAGGCAATATGAGTCATCTTGGAGAAAATGGGTGGCCTTTGTCAAGGCGAAGAATCCGCAGGAGATCTCGACAGACTTCTGCTTATCTTTCTTCATCCACCTCCATGGTCAAGGATTGGCAGCTAACACGATTTCAGCGTGTAAGTCTGCTTTGACAAGACCCATTCTATATGCCTTCCAGGTCGACCTAGGTAACGAGATCTTTAATAAAGTTCCGAAAGCCTGCGCTAGGCTCAGACCTTCAGCACCTCCAAAGCCCATTTCATGGTCTTTAGACAAAGTTCTTCATTTCGCTTCTCTGTTGAGCAATGAAGAGTGTGCGTTAAAGGATTTGACACAAAAAGTTATTTTCCTATTCGCACTCGCGTCCGGGGCCAGGGTTAGTGAGATTGTAGCCCTCTCGAGAGAGGCAGGTCGTGTTCAGTTCCTGGATGGGGGAGAACTGAACCTGTTTCCGGATCCTACGTTTCTCGCCAAGAATGAGTTACCCACCAACAGGTGGGGTCCCTGGAGAATCTGCCCTCTGAAAGAAGATGCATCTCTATGTCCAGTAGAATGCCTAAAGGTCTATCTTCATAGAACTTCAGACTTCAAGGGTGGTCAACTATTCAGGGGAGAAACATCAGGCTCAAATTTATCTCTGAATCAACTCAGAGCAAAAATCACATATTTTATTCGAAGAGCGGATCCTGACAGTACACCCGCAGGTCACGATCCGAGGAAAGTTGCCTCATCCTTAAATTTCTTTAATTGTATGGATTTTGAACATCTCCGTTCATACACTGGCTGGAAGTCTTCCAGAGTGTTCTTTCGCCACTATGCGAAGCAAGTAGAGGAACTAAAGAGATCTGTGGTAGCAGTGGGTCGCGTCGTTAACCCTACTGTTTAACTCTGCGAGGAACAGTGGTTTTAATTGGGACGATTAATTCCAGGGTGAGTGTGTAGTTACATACTGTACTACAAACTAAGTGAGGGCACTGAGTTGCCCATGTAGACTGTTCCATTTCCAAAGGTGAACCTAGCATAAGTGCAGACATGTGTGCCGAGCGTTTCTAACGCTAATGTCATTGATTTGTAACACAGACTTTTATGACTTTGATACCTCGGTATCTTAAAAGTGGCATTTAATGTTTTTTCTTTCAGATAAACAAGTTCTGTTTACTATCATACTTATGCTTAAAGTTTTGGGTTATCCTCTTCTTATATATATATATATATATATATATATATATATATATATATATATATATATATATATATATATATATATATATATATATATATATATATTGTGGTTAACCTGTCTATTTATTGTCTGTCAATAAACTTGTTCTTGAGAACCTTGCGTCTCCTTCACCTGTGTCAATTTATTGGTATAATTGAGCATTCATTCTATGTACCTTATCTGGGATAATTCTAATAGAGTTGTTCCTTTATGCAAGCTATGTTGCATTGGTTTATGCTTTCCCTTAACAGGAGGACTCCGTCCCATAAGGGGACGGTGGCGGTTTTACTAGTTTCCTCCTATGCGGATATAAACCTTTGTCCAATACAAGTATTGTGCGGAGAACTGGTCGATATTTCATATTGACGCAGTGGTTCTTTACAAACTATGCTTTACTTAATATAGGGTGACACCACTATATTAGCTTGCCTGGTATTCATACATAGGTATATGTACTCTTCGAGACTTTTCCAGAGTCTAGTAGGACTCTTCCCTGTAGGGGGCAGGAAGCTCTAACATGGTTTATAGTTAGTTGAAAAGATGTATAACGATAACATCTTAGGTCTCTAGGTCTAGTCGACCGGGAAAAATTACCTCCGGGGAGTACGGCATGTTCTGAGAATCCACAGATACAGTAATGCTCTGGTACACTTCCATCAGGACGACATGGCTTGAGCCCAAAAAACGGATTTTGAGCGAAGCGAAAAATCTATTTTTGGGTGAGATGGCCATGTCGTCCTGATGGACCCGCCCTTCCCTTTCTAAGAAAGGGCTGTAGGACCCCTCCCTACATACAGTATCTGTAGCACCTCGTGTACGCTACAAGGAATACAGATGGCGCCAGGATTGGCGCCAGGCACGCTTACGAAACGGGAGATAGGGAGCTTTGGGAGCGGCTCCCCCTTTTTCTTTCCCGATTTCGTTTCTTGCCAATTGACCCCTGCGATACGTAATCTCTGTTCGGGGTGCAGATTGCCATGTGGCGTGTCAAGAATACGTCCTCTGATATGTCGCGATATCCCTTTCACGAGGGATATTCGCTCCAGGAGTTAGAATTCTGGTACCTTAAGGTAAATTCTCTGGGAATATCGCCGTAGTTGTAATATACCCTAGGAAGCTACCCAATAGGAACTTCCATCAGGACGACATGGCCATCTCACCCAAAAATAGATTTTTCGCTTCGCTCAAAATCCGTTATATATATATATGTATATATATATATATATATATATATATATATATATATATTTACATACATATATATTTTATGAATATATATATATATATACATATATATATATATATATATATATATATATATATATATATATATATTCATAAAATATATATGTATGTAAATATATATATATATATATATATATATATATATATATATATATATATATATATATATATATATATATATAGATATATATATCTGTATATATACATATATATATATATATATATATATATATATATATATATATATACACATACATACATATATATATGTATGTATGTATGTATGTATGTATGTATATATATACATACATACATACATATCTCTCTCTCGTCTTCACTCTCGCTCTATATATATATATATATATATATATATATATATATATGTATATATACACTGTATATATATATATATACATATATATATATATACATATATATATATATATATATATATATATATATATATATATATATATATATACATCTCTCTCTCTCTCTCTCTCTCTCTCTCTCTGTTTATATATATATATATATATATATATATATATATATATATATATATATATATATATATATATAAACATATATATATATATATATATATATATATATATATATATATATATGTATATATATATATATGTATATATATATATAAATATATATATATATCGTCTTCACTCTAGCTCTCTTTATATATATATATATATATATATATATATATATATATATATATTATTACTATCCAAGCTACAACCCTAGTTGGAAAAGCAAGATGCTATAAGCCCAGGGGCTCCAATGGGGAAAAATAGCCCAGTGAGTAAAGGATATAAGGAAATAAATGAATGATGAGACCAAATTACCAATAAATCATTCCAAAAAAAAAGTAACAACGTCAAACAGATATGTCATATATAAACTATTAATAACGTCACAAACAAATATGTCATATATAAACTATAAAAAGACTTATGTCCGCCTGGTCAACATGAAAACATTTGCTCCAACTTTGAACTTTTGAAGTTCTACTGATTCAACTACCCGATTAGGAAGATCATTCCACAACTTGGTAACAGCTGGAATAAAACTTCTAGAGTACTGCGTAGTATTGAGCCTCATGATGGAGAAGGCCTGGCTATTAGAATTAACTGCCTGCCTAGTATTACGAACAGGATTGAATTGTCCAGGGAGATCTGAATGTAAAGGATGGTCAGAGTTATAGAAAATCTTATGGAAAATGCATAATGAACTAATTGAACGACGGTGCCAGATATTAATATCTAGATCAGGAATAAGAAATTTAATGGACCGTAAGTTTCTGTTCAACAAATTAAGATGAGAATCAGCAGCTGAACACCAGACAGGAGAACAATACTCGAAACAAGGTAGAATGAAAGAATTAAAACACTTCTACAGAATAGATTGATCACCGAAAATCTTAAAAGACTTTCTCAATAAGCCAAATTTTTTTGCAATTGAAGAAGACACAGACCTAATGCGTTTCTCAAAAGTAAATTTTCTGTCGAGAATCACACTTAGAATTTTAAAAGTCATACAAATTTAAAGAAACATTATCAATACTGAGATCCGGATGTTGAGGAGCCAACGCCCTTGACCTACTTACAATCATACTTTGAGTTTGGTTAGGATTCAACTTCATACCCCATAATTTGCACCATGCATTAATTTTAGCTAAATCTCTATTAAGGGATTCACCAACCCCAGATCTACATTCAGGGGATGGAATTGATGCAAAGAGAGTAGCATCATCTGCATATGTAACAAGCTTGTTTTCTAGGCCAAACTACATGTCATGTGTATATAGTATGAAAAGTAATGGGCCAAGAACACTACACTGTGGAACACCGGATATCACATTCCTATACTCACTATGGTGCCCATCAACAACAACTCTTTGAGACCTATTACTTAAAAAATCAATAACAATGCCAAGAAACAACCCACCCACTCCCAACTGTTTCAGTTTGAAACCAAGGGTCTCATCATTAACACGGTCAAAGGCAGCACTAAAATCAAGGCCAATCATACGAACTTCCTGACTACAATCAAGGGATTTCTGTACAGCATTGGAGATTGCAAGAAGGGCATCACATGCTCCAAGGCCTTTACGAAAACCAAATTGCAAACTAGGGAATAGATGATTACCTTCAGCAAACCTATTAAGACGTTTTGCCAGAAGACATTCAGAAACTTTAGATAATATGGGAGTTATGGAAATTGGACGGTAATCAGTGGGATTTGAGCTACCACAAACACATTTACATAGAAGAGTAACATTACCAATTCTCCAGCAAGTGATAAAAGCTCCTCATCTTGCTAACTTGCGCAAAATAACAGATAACTTTGGAGTTAAGAAATCTGCTGTCTTTATAAGAAAAAAAGGAAAAATACCATTTGCATCTACACCTCCGTAAGCATCAAGGTCCATGAACAGAGCTTTAATTTCACGAGATCGAAAAAGCTAAACTAGTTAGTTTAGCCTCAGGAAAACAGGAATGAGGGAGTTCAAGTTTTTCATTACTCTGTTTACGGTCAAAAACATCAGCCTACAGGGTTGCCTTTTCCTTTGGACAGTGAGTGACCGAGCCATCTGGTTTAAGTAAAGGAGGAACTGTTGCATCTACACCAAAGAGTGCAGATTTAAGGGTAGACCACCATTTGTGTTCCTGAGTTGTACCAGAAAGGGTTTCTTTTATGGTTAAATTGTACTCCTTTTCAGTTGAGGTATAAACTCTCTGAGCAAAAGCTCGAAGCTGAGTATAGTTATTCCAGGTCAAATCTGATCTGTTACCCTTCCAAAGATGATAGGCCTCATGCTTCTCCAAATAAGCACGTCTACAATCATCATTGAACTACGGCTTGTCCTTCACTCGGTACCTTAGCACACGAGAAGGGATACGCCTATCAATTATGTTGACTAGATTCTCATTCAGAGGGACAACTGGATCTACACTACTAAATAATTGTGACCAATTCAAGCACAAAAGATCATGCAAAATCCCGTTCCAGTCTGGTTGGGATTTCATATAAATTTTACAAGAGTATGATACATCAGGGACAGGCTGCTCAGTCTTCACTACTAATGAAATCAAGGCAAGATCAGATGTCCCGACTGGAGAACCAACCTTACTAGTTATAACGCCAGGGGAATCAATGTATACGAGGTCCAAGCAATTACCAGACCTGTGAGTAGCTTCATTTATGATTTGCTCACAGCCTGATTCAGAGGCAAAGTCTAAAGCTCTTAAGCCATGGCGATCGGTAGGAGAGATAGAACTTAACCACTCCTTATGGTAGGCATTAATATCACCAACAAAGATAAAAGAAGCCTAACTATAATCTTCTTGTATCTCAGCCATTATGGCAAGAAGACAATCGAAGATAGAATTATCCATGTCTGGATTCCGTTATATCGAAAACAAATAAAAGTTGTTATGCCTGTCACACACTTTTATTACCTGAATCTCATGACATCCACATTAATAGCAGGACTTATGAGAAGCAGGTTACTCAGTCCTAATATACACCGCCATTCCCCTGGCCCTAGGGATGGCATCACGTTTCAACATTATTGGCTTCTTAAAACCAGTTATAAGGAGCTCAGATGAGTGCCTCATATTAGAAACCAAATTTCCTTAGCACAAAAGAATATCATACCGTCTGGACGCAACTGTAAGGTCTTTAATATTTGCATGAAGACCACGAATATTGCAATACAGAAGACGACATTGACGAAATCTAGGACGTACTGGTCCCGGATTTCGCTCAATGTCTCCAGACAGCATAAGAATTAATAGAAATAAAAAAGACACATCATACTTAAAAACTAGATTAACAAGAATTATAACAAAAACAATATGTACAGAATTATAAATAAAGTGATTGATAAACCCCATAGCCTATAGTAAAAAGTCGGAAAAACTGGTCAACTTGGAGGAGCCGATACACCATGCAAGACTATATACCCTCCAGGATAGCCACTTCAACTGAAGGGAGGACAGTAAGGATGGTTTTGAGAAGAAAAAGAATCAAAAAAGGAAAAGACAACCTCTTGATAAACCACCAGGCATCCATGGCCCTTCTATTAAGCCTGCCCAACACACCATCTCAAAAA
>NC_090752.1:27526412-27543912 GCF_036898095.1 Palaemon carinicauda
AATATCTGGTGTTCCTCGGGGTAGTGTTCTTGACCCAATACTTTTCTTACTATATACACATGACTTGCGGTTCTGCCTAGAAAACAAGATGGTCGTATATGTAGATGAAGCTACTCTCTTTGCATCAATTCCATCTCCTGAATGTAGATTTGGGGTTGCTGAATCCCTTAATGGGCATCTAGCTAAAATTAATGCATGGCGCAAATTATGGGGGATGAAGTTAAATCCAATCAAAACTCGAAAGTATGATTGTAAGCAGATCGAGGGGAGTTGCTCCTCAACATCCAGATCTCAGCATTGATAATATTTTTTTAACTCTTCGTGTAATTCTTGAAAATTAATTTACTATTGAGAAACATTTAAAGTCTGTCTCTTCTTGAATTGCTCAAGAAATTGGTTTATTAAGAAAGCCTTTTAAGATTTTCAGTGATCAATCTATTCTGAAGAAGTGTTTTAATTCTTTCATTCTACCTTGTTTCGAGTATTGCTCTCCTGTCTGGTCTTCAGCTGATGATTCTCATCTTAATTTGTTGGACAGGAACTTATGGTCTATCAATTTTTTTTTATACCTGATCTAGATATTAATCTCTGGCACCGTCGTTCAATTACTTCATTATGTATATTGCATAAGATTTTTTATAATTCTGACAATCATTTACATTGAGATCCCGGGCAGTACCATTCTATTTGTCATCCTAGGCAGGCAGATAATTCTAATAGTCAAGCTTTCTCCATCATGAGGTTCAATACTACATAGTATTCTAAATCAGGTAATTGAATCAAGGGATCTTAAAATGTTAATATCTCTTTTAATGTTGTTATTGTTTTTAAAATATTTTATTTTGATTGATCATTACTTCTTATATCGTTTATTTATCTCCTTATTTCCTTTCCTCACTGGGCTATTTTTTCCTGTTGGAGCCTTTGGGCTTATAGCATCTTGCTTTTCCAACTAGGGTTGTAGCTTAGCTAATAATAATAATAATAATAATAATAATAATAACAATAATAATAATAATGTTCCTAATCGGGTAGTTGAATTGCTAGAACTTGATAAGTTCAAACTTGGAGCAAATGTTTTAATGTAAAACGAGCCAACATAAGTCTTTTTATAGTTTATTTATGAAAGATATATTTTAATACCATTACTGTTCTTAAAATGTTTTATTGTATTAATGTTGTTACATATCATGATATATCTTATTTTATTTTCTTATTACTTTTCAAATAGTTTATTTATTTCCTTATTTCCTTTCCTCCTGCTTTTCAAACAAGGGTAGTAAATTAGCTAGTAATAATAATAAAAATAATATTAATTATAATAATTATACTACTACTACTACTACTACTACTACTACTACTGATAATAATAATAATAATAATAATAATAATAATAATAATGGTATTGAACAAGAGAATTATGAACTTAAGGTTATTGGAGATATTGCTGGATAATACTGAGACAAAAATATCTGGACAAATACTTTCTCATTACTCCTGAACTTTCGAACATACAACACGAACTAGAGAGACAGCACTAAACTGGCAACAACGAGAAGAGAACAGAGCACCATAAGCTTACTGGGAGAAGAATCACCTGAATAATACAAAATGCATTCAAATTCACTAAACTATTTCACAAGCATGGAAACCCCTTTGAATTTGCTGATGAGGATGTAACCTGCTCACCAAAGCAGTTTTGATTGGAACTGCTACCAATGGCATTTTCCAGCGCGATGACATTGGACAATATAAGTTTGAAGGCTTTGTAAAGGAACACCTATCAGAAGGAAAACTCTTGTGTGGGACTGTGGAGGGATGTTGCAACAAGCCCCACACCCTGAATCACACCTACTGACAATTGTCTCAACAAAACAAACTTTCCCCTTACGTTATCTAAACTAGACTCTTAGACAAAAGGAAAAAAAAAAAAATCTCATTTATACCAACAGTCTTTCTCACAACAATCAATACACTAACTACCTCTCACTCGCTGACACACACACACACACACACACACACACACTCTCTCACTCTCTCTCTCTCTCTCTCTCTCTCTCTCTCTCTCTCTCTCTCTGGATTTGGCAAACAAAAATAAATAGAATTAAAACAAAAATCAATCCTCCACATTCCTCCCCACTTACTTTGGCAAATCCATCTTACACAACACTTAACTAATTTTTTTCATAACCCAGTCGCAGTCGGGAACAGGATCTCTGCTCAGAGTAACTGGGCCTTCATACACTCTCTCATTCACTTCTTCCTTATCACAATCATTCGCTACTTTAACACTATTCTTATTTAAATCCCTATCATCTAATATATCATGCACTATCCCATTTACCTCCCTATCATCTGGCCCTAAAATCTCACTTATTTCCGTCAGCAATTCATCCATTTCATCAAAACTATTTTCTACTTTAATAAACGATTCATTCATACTACTTATAACTCTCCTACCTCTCATTCTCGCATTCGTCATACTTTCTTTTACATCATCTATAGAAAAACCACACACACTATAGGTATCATTCATACTCAGACATGATTCATCTGTATTAACACATTTATCTTCAACACTCACTTGTACATTTACACCCTTGTCATGCATATTCGTATTCTTACCTATACCTATAAATTTCCTTCACTTTCTCCTCACTTAAAACTTTCAAACGCCTCTTTTTCCTATATTCAACTAATACTAATAGCCCTAACTTCTCATGCATACTAGGTTCATACTTACTCATTTCCGTCCAATTATTCATCCCATTCTCACAAACATTGATCCTATTCCTTCCACACGCACAGGAGGACTCACCCAGCTGAACCCTCTTACACTCTAGTTTCCCGAACATCCTGGCTGACTTAATCCCTTCTTCCTACATATTCTAGCTAAATGCCCATCTAAACCGCATTCAGTACACTCACCCCGCGGCTCCTTGCACATTTTAGCATAATAACCATCCTTAACACAATTACCACAAATCACATTCATACGATTACTACAACATCCACTTGCTATGTGCCCAGTCATACCACACCGATAACATTTTACCCCTTTCTCTTTCTTGCACTCTCTAATTCTATGCCCTGCCTCACCACATCCAAAACAAGCACCTAGAGCCCATCTACATTCATTCTCCTTATGTCCTACTTTCCCACATCTATAACACTTCTCTTCACGGATACAACTACCTGACCTACCTCGATGCGCACTAGCACTCCTATCCCTCCAAACCTGATTCCCTTGCCTAAACCCTTCATTTGTCCTTACAGGTATTCCCACATTACTCACACTAACACTCCTATCTACTACACTATCACCTACCCTCATTGGTCCTCTCATAACAGCATCTCTAAAACTAACAAATTCTGGCACACTTTCCTCTAGTCTATTTCTTAAACTCACAGATTTACTTTCTTTCCTACATCTATCTAACTCGTAATCCTCGACTATCTCTAAAATATCATCCCATGTCAGTCTTTCCTTCGTCCACCTCATTTTCTCCTTCCATTTCAAATTAATAAACTCAGCAACCTTCTCAGGTGTAATAGCCAAAAACTTCTTCATTAATTCCTTATTCTCATTTATGCCTTCATCCCCATACTTTTTCCAAGCTAAAGTTTCCAACCTACATACATATATCGATATCGCTTCTCCTACATTCATCCGTGCCTCATCAAAATCATTCTTACGCTTATACCTAACACTCCCTTTCATACGTTTTACCTGTTCATTTATCCTACCTTTCACACTATCATATTCAACATCTCCCACACTCATTATCACACCATGCATCGTCAACAAATACCCAGTCAAATATTCTCCTAACTCCCTAGCCCAAACTATCTTATTGTCACCATACTTATCCTGACAATACCTCTCATACTCCTTGAAAGACTCGTATACATCCCTACTACTATTCTCATTGAACCTTTTACACCGTGGTACCTCTCTCATAAACACAGTCTTACACACATCACGTTCATTCTCACTGCTATCATCACTGCTACCTTCCTTCTTGTTTCCTACTTCCTCGCTAGAATATAAAGAATCTAATTCCACACTCATACTCCTATCCTTGATTATACTCTTCCTGACCCTTTTCTTACTCACCACTTCCACCCATTCACGATCATCCTCACTCTCATACTGACCTTTCTTCTTTTCACTCTTCACATTACTTTTACCTTTCTTCTCATTATTCCTGTCACATTTCTGTTCATCCTTACTATGCCTAGTCCCTTTAACTTCACTATCACTATCACTATCACTTCCTTTCCCATTATCATTTACCTTAGCCTTCTATTCCACTATCAATCCTTTACCTGTAGCAGAGGCCACTCCTCCGACTGCGCCTTCACCCATGAATGTTTTCATCATTCCCATTACCTTCCCCATCATAGCTACCATTCGTTTCTCCATTCATTCTTCATTCTCTCGCATCCTAATCTCAATACCCTCTTCCACTCTCTCCACAGTTCCCTTTAGCGCTTTCAGTTCCTTTCGCATCTCCTCATTCTCACACCTTAACCCCTTATTCTCTTGCAACAACTTCTCCTCACGCTCCTTACTCAACCGCAATTCCTCCCTTAATACTTTTAGTTGTTCTTCCATTTTCATCAGTCTTAAATCTAATTTCGTATCCTATTAGTCTTTCATCAAAGAGTCAGCTATCAATCCCACCTCAGCAGTCCCTGTTCGGGCGCCAAAATAATGTGGCGGGATGTTGCAACAACAAGCCCCACACCCTGAATCACACCTACTGACAATTATCTCAACATAATAAACTTTCCCCTTACGTTATCTAAACCAGACTCTTAGATAAAAGGACAAAAAAAATAAACAAACAATCTCATTTATACCAACAGTCTTTCTCACAACAAACAATCAATACACTAACTACCTCTCTCTCTCTCTCTCTCTCTCTCTCTCTCTCTCTCTCTCTCTCTCTCTCTCTCTCTCTCTCTCTGGATTTGACAAGCAAAAATAAATAAAATTAAAGCAAAAATCAATCCTCCACAGGACAAAATGTCCGAAAAGAAAGTGAGGACTTTCAAAAGAGCTAATGCAATGGCTAAAATTAGAATTGAACACAAAGTGCTCTAAATCAAAGAAGGGCAACGACCTTTGCACCGCTTCATAGTTATTTCCAGAAGTAGACAACAGCAGGACCTCAAGGAGCACCTTGAAATTTGAGTTTGGTGTGGATCTTTGATCCCAGTTTGCTTCAAGTAGATCCCTCATCCTGGCATAAGATAAGGCTTCAATACTCAATCATCTTGAGAACCTGGAAACAACACAAAAGGTCCAAGCTGACAGCAATGGAGCAACTGGAAGTGAACTATCTGATAACCAAGAAATGTAAATAGCAATACAGATGGCAGAGACAACAGTGGAACATGCACTTGCGGGTCCAGCACGTGAATCATATTCACACAATGTGATCATCATTGATGGAATGACTGTAATAAATTTAGTTACCAAAACGGAACACATGAAAACATGCCAAAACTTTGCAGTAGCCTTTCTACATATAATCTGTAAAATGGCTGCACATTATAATGAAGTCAGATTGGTGTTTGGCCAGTATATGAAAACATCTCTCAAGAAACAGATGAAGACAAAGAGGACAAAGGGAAAGGTAAAATACTACCATGTGAAAGATAGCACCTTAATCCAGAATATTTTCCTGAAAGACTTTCTCTAAAAAATTTGCTGGTAAAACCAAGGACTCGTGATTTAAACCATTTGTGTCCTGTGATGATGGAATTCTGGCTGCATCAGCAAGGCTCGGGAGTGACAACAAACTGCCCATTGATGCATGTTCTCATTTGGAGGACTTTATCTGTATTTTGTATTGGTCCAAAATGTACATAGAAGTAAATGATCTCTGTTAGTTCCTGTACTCCAATCATAAAACTGAAGGAGAAAACCTCCCACCCACTTTTGGTTTGCTGGACATTAAATATCCATGATTTGGAGAAGGGCTACTATCTCCTGGGAACAGCTACATTTGGTTGGACATTTGATGCAGTTTCAAGTCACTTCCATCCTGTTCGCTGTTTGAATCCACCAGCTCCAGAAGCAGTATTGGATTTCATAAAGTGTGTGTGTGCAAACATGGATGGGAAGGAAGATACAGCTGTTGCAAGAACAGTATCCCATAAACGGAAGTTTCCGGATGCTGGCTATTCAGCAAGGGATGGCTGAGGACTGTGAAAATTGACGTGTTATTATGTATGAATTTCATGAAATCAATCAGTTCAATTGATTTTCCTTGGTTAAAACTATTACTTGAAAGACAAGCATTTATTCAGTGTAACTTACTGCATTTTCGTGTTTAAATTACTCAAACAAGATTGAACAGTAATTAGATTGCTTCATTGCATTTGGATGTTTGTTGACTTGCTGATTATGTATTCTTTGTGATAAATACATGTCTTTAAGTAATATTTGGTTTCATAATTACCAAAACATGATGGCTCAATAACGTTTAGGAAATTTGGTAGGTAAATGATGCCAATAACGTAAATTTGAGGATTCCATTAGTTTCATCTAAATAAAAAAACATATTTATACACCTTATTTGTAATTGTATCATATGTAATTGCAAAGTTATTGCATTCTTTATGAGTGGCTGCCAATTTGGACGCCATCTTGGATTTTATACTCTTAGAATGTTCAGAATAAATGCAACCCTATTATTTTTTATAAAGTTTATGATACCTTCTTTCTTTTACCCCCCAAAAATTACACGAAATTCCAAATAATCCTACTCTATATTGCCAGGAAGCGAAAGCAACGTGGATAAACAATGTATGAGTGCACTGTTCGAGCGTGCATCTAATATGTATATATACAGTATATGTACGTAAGTGTATAACCAATCAATGTCCTCTTCATGATCTAAATATTGACACCAATAACGCTATCGCCTTCAATAAAAATGATATATATATATATATATATATATATATATATATATATATATATATATATATATATATATACATATATATATATATATATATATATATATATATATATATATATTTATATATATATATAATATATATATACATATATATATATATATATATATATAAATATATATATATATATATATATATATATATATATATATATATACATATATATTTATATATATATATATATATAAAATATATATATACATATATATATATATATATATATATATAAATATATATATATATATATATATATATGTGTGTGTGTGTGTGTGTGTATGTATGTATGTGTGTGCATAGATATCAAAGTACGTTTAAGTACAAGATATCTTTTCCCTCAAGTTTTACCTGGAGTGTTGTCTAATGATAACAGTCAGGGCACAAAACTTCTCGAGAAGTACTACTTTCTGTATTTAATCTCAACAGAGTTTAACTCGAGACGAGCCCCAAACTTTTATCTCTGAGAAATAGTTTATTTCTCCGGCAACAAACTTTGGATAACTGAGGAAATTTCCCCGAGAGGGACCAGGCCGCTGACGCCTCCCAACCAGTGACCCCAGGAGGCGCTTGAACTATCTTCCATGACTTTTGCTCAAATCATTTACTTCGTTTTCAGACTTTGCGAATTATATATTTTACGTATTGTGTTAAATTTGACAATAGTCTGTTTTTTAATTATTTTCTTGGTCCTTATAGTTCAAGATTATTTCGAAAAATCTGTATTTAAATCAAAATTCAGAATACAAGGAATGATTTTTTTTTCAGGTAGAAACCCCAGAATAACTTCCTTCTTTATATCTTACATAATATTGATAATTTTTTTTTATCCAACAGAAAAATTCGATATTCAAACACAAGCATATGCACAACAGATAGTAATTATCAGATATATAAGAAATTAGAATCAAAAGTACTTCAAGAACTTTCCTTTCCTCGAATTTTAGCGAGCTGAGGAGTCAGTGAAATATTGAATTCAACTTGTTGGATTTGTCTATCTCGAAGTCCCGAGGGGATGGTGTAACAGGAAATTCTTTCCAAAGCATCCTGAAGAAGGAGAAAAAGAGAGATTCCTATATTGGATATACGACTGAGGAAAGAAGGATGGCATTTTTAATACTGTTCATATTTGTACATTTTCTTGAAAATTCTTCCCTAACCGCAATGATGTCATATACGATAGAGTAAGAGATATCAGGACAGAACAAAGGATAATCAAATACATGAATGATATAGAGAAATGGAATAAACAGAAAAAAATCAAGAATAAGTAATTAATGTTTCTGCCCCCCCCCCCCCCCCACAAAAAAATATCTGGATTTCTACGAGGTCGAAATGAATGATATTTTTATAGCTATACGAAATTTACTGGTTTGTATTTACACATATTTGAAGTTTAGCAATATTAATATGAAATAATCCCTACATAAATCACATTACATACAAATTCTTTTCTCAAAAAAAAAGAAAAACAAATTCTCTATCAATATCCAACCACACGACTATCACACAAACACACACATACATATATAAACACAAACACACACACACACACACATATATATATAATATATATATATATATATATATATATATATATATATATATATATATATATATATATATATATATATATTAGCTGGGTTAGGTAGCAGAAACAGGTGCGAGAAGCAAGAATCCACGTATACTTGCTGCCCTAGGGTGAGTTAACTAATAACCTACCAACTCACTTATTACTGGCTACGTACGGTAGACTACACACTAAGTACTGCCCAATTTTGGTTTTACTTGGTTTCTATCACAGTATAAGTGATGTGTTCATGAATCAGCAAGTGTACAGTACATGTAAATAATATGAGTCACTGCCACACTTATACTTACATATAATGGATACAGTAGCAACAAAACACTGTTGTTGCTATCTAACTGTAATATATCAACAATAGTATTAATACAGTACAGCTTGATTAGCTATGGTAACATTCTTAAGTTTTTGCTGTGTTTGACAGGTCGACCTCGCGCCATTGGAACTCATCCTACTCATAGCCTATATCTACATTGCTACTGTAAAGTATGGTATTTTGTATACAATACTGTGCAGCAGCTAATATAATAACATTATAGTATTATGCAATGAATATACTAATACACTCAAATAAAAAATAAAAAAATACCAGTACAAACTTCTACACAGTAAGTTTGAAGCATGTTGCAACTCTTTGAGCCGTCGACTGTTTGGCACATGGGGTTGAGTTACGTACAGTAAATGTCACATTCTAAAATAAAATCACTATGCGCACACAGGATATGCATAGATTCTTATATCAATTTTTACATCACTACGTGATTCTAAACAAAAAGGGAGATGCAAACGCAAGGAGAAAAAATGCAAGGCTGAGGCCCAGTGAGCGAGATATGGGGTATTGTGCTGTGTAGAGGAAAATGTAGCAAAGCATATTAGGTGCAAAGGAGTTCAGTCAGTTTGAACTCTTCCGGTCGTGAGAGTACTTTTTGCAAAACCGCGAATAGGTTATATGGTTCTCGGAATTGCGAAAGATCAAAATCGCAAAGAAAGAACCCACGAAAAGGAGGTTATAACAGGGCAATGCAGTAAATGTTTCAATGGAAAACAAAACAGACTCAGTTAACTGTAATGAACTAAAAGATAAAGAAGTTAGAACTTAGAGAAGGAATGCATTTCAAGCTCAAAAAGTTTTATTGGGTACATTAAGCATTTGGCTTTGTGGTTTCTTTTTACTATTACATCACCTTACATATTGTATCTTGTTTTATGTAGGTAATGTGGCATGAAAGGCAAACATATCTCTGTATCATACGTGTTTCATACACGCTCTAACACTGTAACAGTATTGACTTTTTATCTTATCACTCGCTCTTTCCTGCGCTGTTAATAGACCATCTTGTCTTTTCAGGCTAGCATAAGCTTATTTATGTTTGACTTTGTGAGGTTCTTGCTTGCAAGGCGCTGTATAAAAACCCAATGATTGTTTAATAAAGTTGAGTTGCATTCATCTCGCCTCTCAGTTATCACCTGAATGGTGCCTTCCACATTGGTGATCACCGGAGTTTCCAGTTCCCTCCCCCTTTCCTCTCTTGCTGCTATGTCTTACTGTTTGATGTTGCTGCCCTATGATACTGACTTTATTATCAACGCCAAAACCCTGAAACTACCATCCATCGACAGCAGAGAAGCGTTCGCCTGGTTCTAGTTTGCTGAAGTTCAGTTTGGCATCAAGGGCATGACTCAGTCAAGCACCAAAGCAGATTATGTTCTTGCGGCGATCTCTGAGGACACTTTTTCGAAAATCTCCGATTGGCTGCACGCAAAAGGAGACACACCAGTAACGTATGATGCTCTCAAATCATACTAGTATCGCTCGCCTACAACCTGCCGCAGACGCCTCTCCTAGTGAAGTGAATCTACTCCATGCCCTTTCGGTACGGTGCCTACCTAAAGCTATATGTGCTGCCATCCCTGATGTTGATATCTTGCCCATGAAGAACTTAATGGCCAAAGTTAACATCCTTATGCACAGCCACTTCACAACCTTCAAGATCTCCATCAACACCTCCACTCCTGCAGAAGTGGGCAACTATTCAACATTGACCAAAGATGACATCAATGCGGTAGGACACAGACACCCACCCTGTGATGTGCCGGAGCAACAATAAAGCCGCCCACAACCCACCACCTCTCGCTTACACCCCAACTAATGATCTCTCCAGCCACATACTGATGCCCATCAACTGCAGTTATGCTACTACCAATACAAATTCGAGGCTGCTGCAAAGAAATATGTGAATGGTTGCCAGTGGCCAAAAAATGTGTCACTAGGCCATTGCTTGCGGCGGTGGCCTCCCCCATCACTAATCTTTTCATTTTACATGATGCAGGTATAGACGTGGAATTTTTGGTAGACACAGGTGCTAGCCATTCTCTTCTGCTAACATTCGCCAGGAAGCTGCCAACAGATCTGCGATACCCAACACGGTTATGAAAGCCTCACATTATCGGTCAGAAGCGCCAATTATATTTGGAAGTTTATCGTTGTTGACATCACATTGCCAATCTTTGGCGTGGATTTCCTCTCATATTTCCACCTCCTGGTTGATGTAGCTAACTGACGGTTAGTCAACGCAGATTTGTAATCCTCGACACCTCTCCAACCCGCTCCCTCCGACTTCGCTCTCCACATCAGCGCACCCACGGATGCCTACACCCATCTCCTCATGTCGTACCCCGTATGTTTTCCATCCAGAACTTAGTCAAAAAACAAACACGGTATTTATCACCAACGGGGCCCCTATTATTCACCAGATTAAGCTGCTAAACAAATGTTTGCCAAAATGCAAGAAATTGGTTTTTGCCAAAAGGCCTCAAGCCCATGATCGTCACCTAACATATCGTTCTGAAGAAAGATAGCTCTCTTCGTCCGTGTGGGGATTACAGGCATCTGAACATGCAGACAGAAACATGGCCAACATGACTTCTACTTGCACAAAGCAAAGGTTTTCTCCTTGCTTGACCTCCTGAAAGGGTATTATCAGGTGTCCATGAACCTAGAAAACCTCCCTAAACCACCATTACCACCCCCTTCAGTAATGCTGGGGCCACATTTTCAACATCTCATGGACGGAATCTTAGAGGACCTTCCTTTCTGTGGATGTTACATGGTCGATGTAATTGTGTTCTCTTCCTCCAAAGAAGAATACTTCCGCCATCTAAACATCATAATCGACCGGCTAGAACTGAAGGATTTTGTAGTCTGGTACGACTACTGTACCTTTGGCGGCAGCAAAGTATTGTTCTTAGGGCACCACATCACTCCTGAAAGCTTCTCTCCCGCCCCCATCCCTAAGAAGGTAGCAGCTGTTCAGAACTTCCCCACTCTCTCAACTGTAAAAACACAGCAAGAATTCTTGGGCATGATCGATTATTATTACCGTTTCCTGCCAGCCAACGCCACCATTCTATGCCTCCTTCAAGGGCAAGCCAAAAAACCTAAAACGGGGTCCCCTTCAAGAAGCGTCCTTCTGCACCGCGAAGAATACCCTCTAAACTGCTACTGCTCTCACTTTTCCCGTGTCACATGCACCTCTCCTTCTCTCTACCAATCCCACAACGTCGCTATTGAGGCAGTACTCAAGTGGGTGGTCAACGGCTCGCCCTGCCCATTGGCTTACTTCAGTAGAATACTGTTCAATGAGGAATCCAACTACCCTACCTTAGAATGGGAATTGCTGGCGGTGCATTTAGCTTTTGGTCACTTTTGCACTTCTTGGAAGGTACGCCCTTCATCATTTGCACGGACCACATGCCTCTGGTGCACTCTTTCACTCTACAGTCTGACGCCTGGTCTGCTCATCAACGCCGTTCTACTGCACAGCTACTTAAGACAAAGTTCATTTGGCATATCACTTCTAAGGCTGCTAAGGATTGGGTCCACACCTGTACTCTATGCCAAACCTCAAAAGTACATCACAACATGAATTCAGGAGTGGGCACCTTTCCTGAACCTCAGCGGCGTTTTACCCATATTCACGCTGATGTTGTAAGTCCCCTATCCACATCACAGACATCATTACCTTTTTACCATCAATGACCACTCCGCTCATTGGCATGAACCCATTTCCATGGAAACTGCAACGTCCGCCTAGTGTACATCTGCCTTACTCTCAGAATGGATAGTGAGAATTGGTATCACTGACCATATTACTTCTGACAGGGGTACCACTTTCACCTCTCAATTGTGGACATTAGTGAGTCTCTTGGGAATCACCCTACTCCAGACAGCCACATACAACCCTGCTGCCAACGGAATGGTTGAACGTTTTCACCGCACCTTTAATGCAGCTTTGATGTCCGGCTGCAAGAACTGTAACTGGTTTTCTCAGCATTCCTGGGTTCTACAGGGACTAAGGATCACTCCTATAGGCGACCTGGATGTCTCGGCAGAAATGGTATATGGTGACCCATTGGTCGTCCCTGCCGAAATTTTCCATCTGCAGCCTCCTCCGATAATCTCCAGCACCTACGTCACGTTGTGGGAAAATTTACTCCATGCCGCCAGACTTACAAATCTCCAGCTAAGCAACACATACCAACAGATTTGCATTCGGTAATGCACGTTTTTTCTGCAAAATGATACTAGAAAGCCACCGCAACCTCTTTCCTCCTGCCAGATGACCTGCCTGTAGTATGCCTCTCTAGAGCAGGGTGCTGTATTCCACAAGTATGTTATTCTTAGGGGAGTAGCCATGAACTGCACGTATTTCATATATGCTTGTACAATGTAATGGTTTTGAAGTTTTATCTTATCACCCACTCTTCCCTGCACTGTTAATTGACCATCTTGTCACTTCAGACTACCACAAGCTTTTTCATCTCTGAATTTTTGTAAAGTTCTTGCTCTCAATTATCACCTAACTGGTGCCTCGCACACTTCAATTACTGTACAGTCGAAGTTGACGACTAACTTTAGTACTTTTCTGTTTTGTAACTGTATTGTAAAGTAGAATAAAGGATTTTATAGTAGTTTAGGCTATACGTCATAATACTGTACTTATTGGATGCTACAAGACAGCAAGCATATAACTTAACACCCCCATTTCATACTTGCATACGACCTATAGTCAAAAATGATAATGAATAAATTATTAGGTAGCTAAATAATAATGGGGAAAATTGTTTAATAAAAGTTGCTGTCATAAATTTGGGACTTCGGTTTCGCAAACTTTCCATAGTAGGCTTAAGCTAAAGAAGTCATTTGCACAATGAATTATATTTAAACACATATGAGTAGCATAGCAACAACCTTAAATATGCAGGTGTATAAATCCGTCTTACATTTGCTGATGGCACATCTTTTATAGGCAGCTGCAAAAGTCAGATTTATTGTTGGCAAATATTTTATAATGCATGCAGCCAGATCATTATCAGGGCTATACTTAACAACAAAACTGTATATATCAGACTAACAACAAAACTGTATATATCAGACTTCTTTTTCCTCCACTCTTAATTCTTAGGACTCACACATACATACATACATACATATGTATATATATATATATATATATATATATATATATATATATATATATATATATATATATATATATATGTATATATATATATATATATATATATATATATATATATATATATATATATATATATATATATATATATGCGGTAACCAATTTCCTTATGATTTTCTAAATTGTCTTTGACATCTTGTTGGTAGATTTCCTTATATGTGTACTTTCTTCCGGTACTTCCAAATTACACATTTTCCCATCGACCTTTCGTTCCTCGTGCATATCACATGACGTAGCTCCCTTTTGATCTATCTGTTCAAGTATGCTGATCACTTTATCTCTTCGTCATGTCTTCCACATTTCACTTCCAACCCCTCTTCTCCGCAAACGGTTGGCAAAACATTTATCTCGACAGCTTCCACCTGGTTTTTCTTTTACACATTCAGACCCCTTTCACTCACAGTCAACTGACAAAATTTTACTGTATATAAATTAGAAAATTCATCAACTTCCTTTTTTGTAATTCGGTATTGCATAGTTGAGGGTCCTTGATTCTCTAGGTTGGTTAAAATAATATGTACGCATATAACAGCTATATATCATATGTATCAATCAAACCACTAAGTCATTTTAATAGTGTATTAGATTCACTTTTAATTTCCACGCAATTATAAATGGGATTTGGTGTATGAGGTTAACTTTATCATATGCAGATTTTTACTGCACACAAGAGACCACGCGCTTATTTCTTGCAAATGGTGGGATCCATCCTCTACATAGATGCACACGTTATTTACCATTAAGAGTAACGTTTTCAACCCTAAAATAATCCAAATCCATGATAAACCGATTTCTTTGATCGGATGTTATTATACCCGGGGCATTTGGTTAGCGTCAATAAACCAAAGCAACATGCCATCAAACACTGCATTATATATCACAAAATCTTCAGTCGTCGTTACGTAAGATTAAGTTGTCTCCTGTCTATCTCTGAAGCTCTTCTCTCTTATATGCAAAGATGCATGCTAAGTTTAGAGAGAGAGAGAGAGAGAGAGAGAGAGAGAGAGAGAGAGAGAGAGAGAGAGAGAGAGAGATGATCATGATAAGCAAGACATCATTCCTTAATTTTTATGATGAACTCTTAAAGCGAACCGGGGCATTATGGATAATGAGAAGGCAAACATAATGTTGATCCAAACCCGTATTTCTGAACAATACACTAGGAAATACGTCAACTAACAACTAAGTACCAAATCAATGCTTAGGTCACATACCTCAATCATTCCTCCTTACCCCCAGATTGAAGTTTGGAATCCCAAAGGTGAGGAAGGGCTGGTTATCAAGCGACCGTCATATAAATGGATAAAATTTGTATTTCTAGGCTGACTTTGCTTAATAAAACTGAGTAACAATGTTATAGGGGGAGTATTATTATTATTATTATTATTATTATTGTACTAGTTAAGTTACAACCCAAGTTGGGAAAGCAAGATGCTATAAGCCCAAGGATTCCAACAGGGAAAAATATCCCAGCAAGGGGAGAGGAAATAAGAAAATAAATAAACGAAATAAGAAGTAATTGCTTGAGTTTGAGTTACCAATAGTCCGCGAAATTTTATTTTCTACAAATCTAGCAGCATTTCTAAATAAATACATCTCTCTCTCTCTCTCTCTCTCTCTCTCTCTCTCTCTCTCTCTCTCTCTCTCTCTATTTCAACAAAAACAATTCTCTCTCCTTTAAAAAAAAACAATCTCTCTCTCTCTCTCTCTCTTCTCCAGGGAAAAAACAATGGTCTTGGAAATTACCCAATTTTTACCTACGTCTTAACTAACGGCTAACTTCTTGTAAGGAAGTTACTCTTTCCTAATAACTCCAAGAAGGTTGTTGTTGTTGTTGACTTCAATCGGGAAATTTAACTTCGATGAATACACTCGAAATTTTGACGCTACAAATATCCATCCAATCAATATATGGAAGGATATAACGATATGCAAAGGTATCGAAGAATTTCTTAGTATTATTATAATACAGATAAAAATAAGATTAGATGGGTGAATAGGTAGTTATTGTTGCTAACTAACCACCAATTGATGATGGCTGGATACGGTTTAATGAAGTTAGGGATTTTCTTGATTCACATTCAGTAAAATTTACCTAAATTCGATGAGTATACATTTATGCTTGAACATATTCCTAGACCCGGGGGCATTTCAACGAAGTCTTGAAAAGTTTGTCTATGTAAGAAAATTCTAGAACCAATCAGAGCATGATTCGCTCAGCAGAGGTAAATACTGCCAACACACTCCACGTCTTACTCGTTACCACTGGTCAGATAACTTTATATCACATCCCTCAAAATTTGTTCCGCAATGCTCTTCTGTTCTGGCGAGTGATACTTGGATGTGGTGTTCACGATACCCGTGTGGGTTATTATTAACAGTTGGCAATATTTGCCTCCGTTAAACGACCTCTGGTTCTGATTGGCTCTAATATCATCCTCGGACAAACCCTTTCAGACTTCTTGATTTTCTGTTGGGATTCAAGTTTATCGGAGAATATTTCTTTTTTTTTCAAAATCGTCTGAGATTGTCGAAAAAATGCTCTGAGCTAACTAGAATATTAAAGGTTTCAATATTAAAAAATGATTTTATTAATATACGTGATTGGGTTTTAGAATTGAACCATATTACTGTTTTTAAGGAAAATCGAGAATTTCATACCTTACTAAAAAATTTCCAGTCTTTTGGACGAAATATTTTCATTATTAATGTCCAACACTTGAAGTTTTTTGAGTATTTTATCAGCTTTCGAAAAGTAGAATAACAAATTAATTCTAATATTCTTGAAAGAAAACTGATGGATATATTTTTTAAATGAAAAATGAATTCCATACAGATCATCATGATTATAAAAATCAGTTATAAAAACTCCTTGTAGCACTATTGAAATACATTATCAAGATATATTTTATTAAAATTGAATTTAAAATTATAAGAATGTTATCAATATGAAAAAAAAAACAACAATAAGAAACTGTAGAATAGCAGATAAAAACTCCTTTCAGCACTTAGGGAAAAGGCTGTCGATATATTTGGTGAAAGCTCGGGCGTTCTAATATGCTCTTTGGAAACATTCCTCTTCTTGAGCTCCTGCCCGGCAAAGAGAATACCTGATCATCAAGGTGCACACATCAAAATGGAACGGCAATGACTTCTCCGAAATGGGAAAAGCTTCCACCGCCAGCCAGGTGTTGCGGATTCTGAAAAAGTTAGGTAATACAGACTTCACAGATGTCCTTAGAAAATCACCCTTCGACATAAGAGTTACAAAAACAGCTGTGCTTCGACAGGAAGTTGGTTGAAACATTTCACTCGCTTTGTGTTTATGATATGAAGTTCATTGGGTGAAAGAGGAAGGTCATTGGCTTTGACTTATGCATACGTACTC
>NC_090752.1:27546412-27573912 GCF_036898095.1 Palaemon carinicauda
TTCTGATCACGTTGAGATTGGCTGAGGCAAGGAACAGTGACAATCCTTTGGCTAGCAGGGCAATGACATAAAGACTGCCCATATATACATATGATCAGCGCCCAAGCCCTCTTGCTTGGAGACTAGTTCAATTCCATACCGTTAACGTTCCAATCTTATAAGAAAAAGTTTTGACTCCTGCAGCTACGCTCCTGGTACGGAGCAGTTGCGACACTAGAGCACACTTTGTGTGCACTCTTGGGGGCTAGTGCCTTGTGCCAAGAAATCCCACTCGGCTATAAATGCCGGGTAATCTGGACGAACGAACAAATGAATACCCTCTTTACCCAGCATTGCTACTCAACAGGCAGCCTGCGGTCTGAATCCGGAACTTTTGAGCGTTGTACTTGGAACACAGGCCCTGGTTAAATAATATGAAGGTCCTGATGATGGAGAAGATAATTCCAACATGATAACTTACCTCTGCATAATCCATCAAACGGTACTTTGTGCCAGTCTGGAAGATAAATATGATAAAATCAGGGAGACTGTTTCAAAGGTAGTAAACTCCCTTCGATCAACATCGGCACTACAACATGGTCTTCTCTGAACTTTTCCTACCGAGGTTAATGCAAGCTATGACGATTTACTTGTGCACAACAATGTGAGATGACTAAGTAAGGGAAGAGTTTTGCAGCGATTTGGGTAATTAAGAAGGAATTACAGACTTTCAGCGAGGATCAAAACAGTATGAGGGCAAAGGCCTTTTCTGAATTTTTGAAAGATGACAAGAAAATGGTAAGTGTTGGATTTTGGGCAGAGATAATGTCACATCTCAATTATCTTCATGTCAAACTAAAAGTGAAAAAAAAAAAAACACCAACTTCAACTTGATTTCAGGAATTCGAGCCAGGAAAAATTTGGAACTTTTCAATAACAATATTCAGAGCCAACTTTTACATTACCCCAAACTTGTGGAGCAACGTAAAGATGAAACAGGTACTATATATGTACAATTTACTGAATAGCTGATCAATAATTTCAAGGTATGCTTTGATGACTTTGCTTTTGGAAAACAGATGCGGCTATTCATTCAAAACCCTTTTCTAGTGACAGATATCACAGAATTTTCAGTCAAAGAAAAACTCACCATCAAATGGGTAGATGCAGCAAAAGTCTAACTGGAACTTACTGACTTTCAAGAGAATGTAAAGCTGAAAAGTCCTATGATTATGCACCAGAAACATTTTGGTCAAAGGAAGGATCACCTGCTAATTTTCCCACTCTTCACTGATTAGCAGTGCAAATTCTCACAATGTTTGGTTCCACGTACTGCTGCAAATCTGCTTTCTAAACTATGAATTTCATGAAGAACAACTTCCGCTCCTGCACGGCTAGTGAACACCTCCACCACTGTCTTCGACTCGCTATTACTCCATTATTACCAAGATTCCGGGAACTGACAAGAAGCAAGAAGTACAAATTCTCTCTCTAAAGTCTTGCTGTGGTGTTAATTTTTTCATATGAAAATTTCCCAATTTCTTTTCTGAGAGAAAAAGTTCATATCCTATTATGTTTTTATTCCCAGTTTTCCGACTGGATATTTTATTTTGATAATTCCATGTAATAAAAATATCCGGATCTATGCATACATTGGAACTTGTCCAACTGGACCCTTGCTCCTAATAGATGAGTAGTGCTGTTCTAGGATATGGTAAAAGTGAGAAAAACAAACATCAGGGGTCTTTAAGTTTTAGAAACCCAAACAAACAAAATCTTCGTCCCATGTCTAATTCTTTCTATGAACATTTATTATATGCAAAAAAAAATTTCTGAAAAGAATGCTAACAACAACCGATTTTTTTATATTTGAACCATGGTCCAATGCATTAGCAGTCAACACTTTATCAATGCTCTGTATGGCATAAAGGAAAAGAAACTATACAATTGCATAAGCAGGCTGCTATTAACTCTGAATCCCTGCATGTGGAGATGGATGTGTTGGCTTGCTAATTTAGTAGAAATCGATTCAAATCTCTAGTCAAGAGGGTTTTATTAGTGGCTTCGTGAGAGCCTTACAAGTTGAAAAAACTGCGCAGGGCTATCCGCAATGCAACAGAGGATCTTAGCGTCTAGTTCCAAACCTTGTAACACTAAGTACAGATTTGAATCTAATATAAACAGTAAGTACAGATCTGAATCTAATATAAGAGAGGGTTGGGGCAATAAGGTCAGACTCTTACAACGTTACCTGAACCCAGAATTCCTAGTTAAGGTTAATAGTGAGAGATCAAAGCTCAGATGGAACAGCGGCGGCTGAAATATTTTTGCAGACTGCCTGGGTTACGCACAAAAAAAAATACATAGGTTTTCTATACGCATAATACCATTTGCTGTTGTCAATGTAGATCACCAATAACACCAAAGAAAACTCAAGTTTATCATATTGTTTTTACTTATTCTTCCATAAATATTCATGAAGAAAATTATGTCTCAAGTCAATTAGACCAAGAATAGCTTTCATTACAATTACTAAGTTCAATCTAATCTCGAGATTATGATATTTTCTATTTTTTTTTTATTGCGTACTCATGTGCACACCTGAAAAAAAAGATGACATACTCTGATGAGCGGATTAAACTGTAATTATTTTTAATGGCTTTATCTCAAAAAAATGTTATTAGAGGGAATAACCTTAGAATCATGTTGAATCTGCGGAGGGGAAAGTTTCTTGGTTATATATATATATATATATATATATATATCATCTGCCGTGAGACATGTCCTTCTACCTGCGTCAGTTTACGGTCTTTTTATGCCATTCCACATCCGCAAATTTTCTTAGTTCGCCAGTTCATCGTCTTCTCTATAATTCCATTCCATTTTGTTTATTATTCTCTCTCTCTCTCTCTCTCTCTCTCTCTCTCTCTCTCTCTCACACTATATATAATATATATATATATATATAAATATATATATATACTATATATATATATATATATATATATATAAGGAATAGTCAATGTCCTTGAGGCGTCCGAAAATCGAAAAGAGTTCTCATCATAACAGCAAAAATACATTTATTTTTCTCCATTTATTGTTTGCTGACGACACGTGTTTTCGATCACTTTGCGATCCTTCTTCAGGACTACATTGGGTTTTGGAACTACACTTTACAATAAAGGTTAGGGTGGGGAAAATTTGATACAAAAATATTTGGAAATTTGGACAATATTCAACAAAAATTTATAATTGAAAACTAAATCATTGAAATATATATACAAAAATTTAAGATAATTTTTCAAAAACATATATGATATTTCAAAAGGACCTTTGAAAAGAAGGGTCGCAAAGTGATCCGAAACACGTGTCGTCACCAAATAATAAATGAAGGAAAGTAAATGTAATTTTGCTGTTATGATGAAAACTATTTTCGATTCTCGGACGCCACAAGGACACTGCCTATTCATTGTTAACGTAGAGTAACATATCCAAGTATTCTATATATATATATATATATATATATATATACATAAATTAAATATATATGTAAAATGAAGCTTAGCCTATTCCTCTTGATTCCGCAGAACAGGGGGGTGATTTTGGGTCAGAATCCCTCCTTGACTTCTCAATGAAGCCACGATATGCATGAGAAACGGTTTATTGGAGCAAAAAAAATGCGTATTTTATAATAAAGAAATTACTAATACAGGTGTTATGTCAATGGGATAGTATGTAAGCGTAATGTCACAATTCCAATGAATAACCTAGTATATTGTATAATGTCAAGCTACTTGTACTGGTGTTGAATAAATCACAGGAATAATTTATGAAAAATTCACCTTTCTCAACATTATGTAGCAAAAAGATACTCAGTTTTTTCGTATTTTTTTTCAACTCCTCAGCAATGTCAAGATAATACTGGAGCCATATTTCTTTAAACTTGAATGGAGGGTCAGACTTACCGTAAGCTCTTTTAGCCCTCGCTCACCATAAATATAAAACTTAATCTCGTAGTCATTGGAATTTATGACTTCTCCGAACTGGAAAAAATAACGTAGGCTGTTTTATTTATGCTAATTTCTTCTCACTCCTTATATAGGATCTGGTTTTTTCACCTTCATACACACTTAGGAAGTTTTTTAGTTGAAATGTGTCGCCTATAAGACTAATTGAATGGTTTTGGAATTTTCGACCTTTGTGAAAAATTATATGCTGATTCGTGAGGGCCATTGTTCGCTCATAATACAAAGAGTTTGACCATGAGTTAAAGTTGAGAATGTGCACATTTTATCCCTTATATATAATTATATATATATATATATATATGCGTGTGTGTGTGTGTGTAAATGCACACACACACACATATATATATATATAATATATATACATACACACACACACACACATATATATATATATATATATGTGTGTGTGTGTGTGTGTGTGTGTGAGTATGTGTGTCATAAAGAAGGATGAAAAATCTTAAAAATGGATAACTAAAGTAACTTTGATTTTACAAAATGTTTTTGTTTTTGGATGAACATTCATGAGAATGAATTTTATCTCTTTTAACCAAATGCTATTTCACAAATATAACATCTATTTGCACAAGCAACGGACATCATCGTACCTTTTTCAGCATTTCAATTTGCTGTGATAGTGTTTTGGACGTAGTTTTATATCAAGCAATTGTACAATACATGTTCCTATCCCCCTTTTCCTTTCCTAATGATTCAATCATTTTGATAAAATGTCATTACTTTTGGCATTCGTCTTTGAACGAAATTAATATCCTCGGCATTTGCCTCAAAAGCCTTTTTCTACAACAACAGTCTAATAGCATTTCTCGCTGATGTAACTGTTCAAAGAGACGCAAAAATAATCTGACTCTTCCGCACTCGAAATCCTTGAATGAGAAGACCGAAGTCGTTTTCTTCTCTCTCTCTCTCTCTCTCTCTCTCTCTCTCTCTCTCTCTCTCTCTCTCTCTCTCTCTCTCCGCTGTGAAATAAAAACTACACATACCCACACAGACACACACAAACAGACACACACAAACAGAGGACGCAACAATTGGAGACCTATATTCTAAGTCAGCGTCCATAAGAGAAGCAATCATTCCTCTTCAGGGAAAGCAGCGAGGCGTGACAGTTCCCAGACCAACAATTTCCAGCCACAATGTCCTGACACTTGTTGACTGTTGGGGACAGTAATTCCTTCCATATATTTTCTTTCTCTTTTTCTAAAACATCATCTGCGCAATACGTCATAAGATTGGCATCCGCTGCAAAAACGAAAATAATCTCACTGGAGGAAAATGGATAATTGGATTTTATTCCTCTCCTTTTGACGAATGTGGTCTTTTGTTTAAGGATTCACTGTGTCGTCCCAAGTCTAGGTGATGGATCTACCATTCGATTAAGCTGTCAATTTAATTTCGGAAAGTAAAATGATCATTCTTTAAGATTTATTTTAATTGGGTAGCCGTTTAACACCTGTTTCCTCCTCGGTCCACATATGTTTAATGGATCAAGTTATTTGATTGCCACATGATCGACCTTTTCAAATGGAACATCTTTTAATTTACCGCCAGAAATAGATGACATTAAAGGTGCGCAACGCGTTTATATATTGTTAAACATTTAAAGATAAATTTGGTACTGACATCTATTATTGTGTGAATATTGTCTTTGACGCTGCATTTACTTGGAGTTCTTAGGAATATTAATCGGCACCTATTCAATCATAAGATGAAAGTGTATTTATTAAATATGATAATTGACCAAAATAACATTCTTCAAGAGTTAAATTAGACAGTATACGATATAATGTAATTTTGCGTATGTTTATTGAAGCTGAATATTATACTGTACATTGTACTCATCATCATCTCCTCCTACGTCTATTGACGCAAAGGGCCTCGGCTATTTTTCCCCAGTTGTCTCTATCTTGAACTTTTAACTCAATACTTCTCCATTCAGCATCTCCTATTTAACGCTACGTAGTCCACAGCCACGTATGCCTGGGTCTTCCAACTCTTCTATTGGCTTGTGGAGCCCAGTTGAAAGTTTGGTGAACCAATCTCTGTAGGGGAGTGCGAAGAGCATATCCACACCATCTCCATCTACCCCTCACCATGATCTATTTTTGCTTGCATCGAGTCCAATCTTTAGGTTATGAATATTTACTATAATCAATAATAAAAGGCACGAAGTCGGTATAAACAAAAGTCGTCCATTCTGAAGGAAGAATACGATTTCCCAATCACGAATTGTTAAATAACTAAAAGTAATCAAATCACAGCAAATGTATTTAGGACAATCAAGGAATCTTTTGAATGCAATCAGAGGTCAATTAAGACAATATAATCAAAGGACGAGCTTTGTATCTTTAAAGGAGAGAGAGAGAGAGAGAGAGAGAGAGAGAGAGAGAGAGAGAGAGAGAGAGATTCAAAGGGAATAACGACCGTGAGAGAAGGAGGAAAGAAGGAAATCTTTCACAGAGGGAAATGGAGAAATCAGGATTTTTGACTGACACTATTGGAGAACTCTCCGTTTTCTTATCACATTTTTCGGCGAAAATTCAAATAAAGACATAATAGATGATGTAAGAAGACACTTATCTGATCTCCGTTTTTCATCTTTCTGTGAAAAACCAACTCGACATTCTCGAAGTTGGAAAGAGGATATCTTTCGTAGCGATCTTGTTTTTTTTTTCTTTTTTAATTCTTACCAGCGTAAGAAGACCTTTTAATGGCTTTTTTTTTTTTTATTTTTGTCATTTTCGACAATGTAATAAGATCCCTCTCTTACCTCTCTGTTCTGCTTCATGAGAGATCAAACAGTTGATGCAAAAAAGAATCACATCTAGGGAAAATAACCTGTTTATCGAATCATGATATTGTATTGTTGACAGGTCTCAAAAAACCTCCAGGTCGTATCCGAGAAGCCAAAGTCGTATCTGGGAAGCCAAACATGTCGTAACACATGGAGTATATGCTAATTGGAATCTTGCTTCTCTTTCAGAGAGATCAGAAAAGGAGAAATGCCACGTTCGAAATCACATTCAAAGATCATAACTGAGGAACGAAGAGTCATCTGACTATAAAAAAGGAGGAAGGTTTTTTTTTTTTTTTCAATTCGTTCTTTCGTACCATAAAGCTTTTCCTTTTATTACTATTATCTATTTTCTTCGTTTAAATTTGCTTCGCTGACTTATCCTAACGACGCGGTTTTATTTTCCCAAATTGTCAGAGGATCTTGGAAAACATTCCTGTGCCTTACTTATGAATTATTCGGAGATACTGATCTATTTTTATCGTTGGTTCCTTGCGTTCATTAATCATGATATAATTTCTTGAAATTTTCAGCTAAATGGATAAACCATAATAACAGAGATGGATCAGTTTGTGATCATAGCAAATAATGTTTATTAGATATCGTGTCAATAAACCTATTTGAGAGCATAGCATTATATTTGCTTGAGAGATTCATCATCATCTATTAGCGTGCCTTTTTCCCATTCGTATGGGGTAACACGGTTGCCTTCTTTTGAAGGAATTTTGCTTTGGCTTTGGGGTGGACCGTAGTTTAATAAATTTGTTTTAGAGATCGTAGCAAAAAATCTGAAGATGAAATATGTATGAGACGGTAGCAACAGCAATAAATCTGTTTGAGAGATGTTAACAAAAAAGATATTTGAGCGGTCATAGTCATACATACAGTAGTAACGATCTCTCAAAATTCTAGCAATAAATATGTTTGAGAGATCGTAGTAATGAATCTAGAGATCGTAGCATGAAATATGTAAGAAAGACCAAATTAATAATTTGATAAATCTGTATGAAAGTTTATGATAAATTTATCTTCTAGAAAGGTCGTAGAAATAAACCTGTATTAAAAATCGTAGCAATGATTCTGTATGAGAAATTGTAGCAATAAATATGTTTGATAGCTCGTAGCAATAAACCTGTATTAGAGATGGTAGCAATGAATCTGTATGAGAGATTATAGCAATAAATATGTTTGACAGTTCATAGCACTAAACCAGTAATAGAGATCGTAGCAATGAATCTATATGAGTGATTGTAGCAATAAATATGTTTGACAGTTCATAGCAATAAACCTATATTAGAGATTGTAGCAATGAATCTTTATGAAAGATTGTACCAACAGGTATGTTTGACATTTCGTAGCAATGAACCTGTATTAAATACCGTAGCAATGAATCTTTATGAAAGATTGTAGCAATGAGTATGTTTGGCAGTTCGTAGCAATAAACCTTTATTATAGATCGTAGCGATGAATCTGTATTAGTGAGTGTAGCAATAAATATGTTTGACAGTTCATGGCCATAAACCTGTATTAAAGATCGTAGCAATAAATATGTATGAAAGATTATAGCAACAAGTATGTTTGACAGTTCGTAGCAATAAACCTGTATTAAAGATCATACCAATGAATCTGTATGAAAGACTGTAGCAATAAGTATGCTTGACAGTTCGTAGCAATAAACCTGTATTAGATATCGTAGCAATGAATCTGTATGAAAGATTGTAGCAATAAGTATGTTTGACAGCTCATAGCAATAAACCTGCATCAGAGATCGTAGCAACAAATTTCTATAAGAGATCATAGTAATATGTTTGACAGCTTGCAGCAATAAACTTTCATTAAGATCATAGCAATGAATCATTATAAGAGATCATAGCAATATGTTTCACAGCTTGCGGCAATAACTTTCATTAAGATTGTAGCAATGAATCATTTTGAGAGATCATAGCAATATGTTTGACAGCTCATAGCAATAAACCTGTATTAAGATCGTAGCAATACATCTCTATAAGATATCATAGTAATATGTTTGACAGATCGTAGCAAAATACCTGTATCAAGATCGCAGCAATGAATCTTTATAAGAGATCATAGCAATATGCTTGACAGCTCGTAGCAATAAACCTGTATTAAGATTGTAACAATAAATCTCTGTAAGTGAACATAACAATATTTTTAACAGCTCGTAGCAATATACTTTTATTAAAATCATAGCAATGAATCTCTGTAAGAGATCATAGCAATATGTTTGACAGCTCGTAGCAATAAACGTGTATCAGAGATCGTAGCAATGAATCTTTAAAAGAGAACATAGCAATATGTTTGACAGCTTGCAGCAATAAACTTGCATAATGATCATAGCAATTAATCTTTATAAGAGACCATAGCAATATGTTTGACGGCTTGTAGCAATAAACCTGTATTAGGACCTTATCAATGAATCTTTATAAGAGATCAGAGCAATATGTTTGACAGCTCGTAGCAATAAACCTGTATTAAGATCGTAGCAATAAATCTCTATAAGAGATCATAGCAATATGTTTGACAGCTTACAGCAATAAACTTGCATTAAGATCGTAGCAATGAATTATTATGAGAGATCATAGCAATATGTTTGACAGTTCGTAGCGATAAAACTGTATTAGGATCGTAGCAATGAATCTTTTTAAGAGATCATAGTAATATGTTTGACAGCTCCTAGCAATAAACCTGTATTATGTTCGTAGCAATAATACTCTATAAGAGATCATAGCAATATGTTTGACAGCTCCTAGCAATAAACCTGTACCAGAGATCGTAGGAATTAATCTTTATAAGGGATCTTAGCAATATGTTTGACAGCTCGTAGCAATAAACCTGTATTATGATCGTAGCAATGAATCTTTATAAGAGATCATAGCAATATGTTTGACAGTTTGGAGCAATAAACCTGTATTAAGATGGTAGCAATGAATCTTTATAAGAGATCATAGCCATATGCTTGATAGCTCGTAGCAATAAACCTGTATCAAGATCGCAGCAATAAATCTCTGTAAGAGATTATAGCAATATTTTAACAGTTCGTAGCAATAAACCTTTATTAAAATCGTAGCAATGAATCTCTGTAAGAGATCATAGCAATATGTTTGACAGCTTGCAGCAATAAACTTGCATTAAGATCGTAGCAATTATTCTATATAAGAGATCATAGTAATATGTTTGACAGTTCGTAGCAATAAACCGTTATTAAGATCGTAGCAATAAATCTCTATAAGAGATCATAGCAATATGTTTGACAGCTCCTAGCATAAAACCTGTACAGGAGATCATAGCAATATGTTTGGCAGCTCTTAAGAGATAAACCTGTATCAGAGATCGTAGCAATGAATCTGTATGAGAAATCATAGCAATATATTTGAAAACTCATAGCAATAAACCTGTATTAAGATCGTAACAATAAATCTCTATAAAAGACCATAGCTATATGTTTGACAGCTCGTAGCAATAAACTCTGTATTAAGATCGTAGCAATGAATAAGAGATCATAGCAATATGTTTGATAGCTTGTAGCATTAAACCTGTATTAGAATCGTAGCAATGAATCTCCATAAGAGATCGTAGCAATATGTTTGAAAGATAGGAGCAAAAAGACCTTTTTCAGAGATCGTAGCAATGAATCTTTATTAGAAATCATAGCAATATGTTTGAGAGCTTGTAGCAATAAATCTGTATTAAGATCGTAGCAATAAATCTGTATAAGAGATCATACCAATATGTTTGACAGCTCAGAGCAATATATATGCATCAGATATCGTAGCAACGAATTTCTATAAGAGATCATAACAATATGTTTGACAGCTCGTAGCAATAAACCTGTGTTAAAATCGTAGCAATGAATCTATGTAAGAGATCATAGCAATATGTTTGACAGCTTATAACAATAAACCTGTATCAAGATCGTAGCAATTACTCTCATTAAGAGATCATAGCAATATGTTTGACACCTCCTAGTAATAAACCTGTATTAAAATCGTAGCAATGAATCTCTATTAGAGATCATAGCAATATGTTTGACACCTCGTAGCAATAAGCCTATATCAGAGATCGTAGCAATGCATCTCTATAAGAGATCATAGTAATATGTTTGAGAACTCCTAGTAATAAACCTGTATTAAGATCGTAGCAACAAATCTCTATAAGAGATCATGGCAATATGTTTGACAGCTACTAGCAATAAATCTGTATCAGGGACCGTAGCAATGAATCTCTATAAGAGATCATGGCAATGTGTTTGACAGCTCCTAGCAATAAACCTGTATCAGGGACCGTAGCAATGAATCTCTATAAGATCACAAAGCAATGTGTTTGACAGCTCGTAGCAATAAACCTGTATCAAGATCGTAGCAATAACTCTCTATCACATATCAAAGCAATATGTTTGACCGCTCATAGCAATAAACACTGTTCTAAGATCGTAGCAATAACTCTCTATAAGATATCATAGCAATATGTTTGACAGCTCGTAGCAATGAACCTGTATTAAAATCGTAGCAATGAATAAGAGATCATAGCAATATGTTTGATAGATTGTAGCATTAAACCTGTTTCAAAATCGAAGCAATGAATCTCCATAAGAGATCGTAGCAATATGTATGATAGATCGTAGCAAAAACCCTGTTTCAGAGATCGTAGCAATGAATCTTTATTAGAGATCATAGCAGTATGTTTGACATGTCGTGGCAATAAATCTGTATTAACATCGTGGCAATGACTTTCTGTAAGATATCATAGCAATATGTTTGAGAGCTCGTACCAATAAATCTGTATCAAGATCATAGCAATGAATCTCTATAAAAAATCATAACAATATGTTTGACAGCTCGGAGCAATAAACATGTATCAGACATCGTAGCAACGAATTTCTATAAGAGATCATAGCAATATATTTGACAGCTCGTACCAATAAACCTGTATTAAGATCGTAGCAATGAATCTCTATAAGAGATTATAGCAATATGTTTGACAGATCGTAGCAGTAAACCTGTATTAAGATTGTAGCAGTGAATCTCCATAGGAGATCAAAGAATCATGTTTGACAGCTCGTAGCAAGATATCTGTACTAAAATAGTAGCAATGAATCTCTATAAGAGATCATAGTGATATGTTTGACAGCTCCTAGCAATCAACCTGTATTAGGATCGTAGCAGTGAATCTCTATAAAAGATCATAGCAATATGTTTGACAGCTCCTAGCAATAAGCCTATATCAGAGAACGTAGCAATGAATCTCTATAAGAGATCATAGCAATATGTTTGACAACTCCTAGCAATAATCCTGGATTAAGATCGTAGCAAGGAATCTCTATAAGAGATCAGAGCAATATGTTTAACCGCTCTTAGCAATAAATCTGTATCAAGATTGTAGCAATGACTCCCTATAAGAGATCATAGCGATATGTTTCACAGCTCCTAGCAATAAACCTGTATTAGGATCGTAGCAGTGAATCTCTATAAGAGATCAGAGCAATATGTATGAAAACTCATAGCAATAAACCTATATCAGAGAACGTAGCCATGAATCTCTATAAGAGATCATAGCAATATGTTAGACAACTCGTAGCAATAAACCTGTATTAAGATCGTAGCAATGACTCTCTATAAAAGATCATAGCAATATGTTTGACAGCTCGTAGCAATAACCCTGTATTAAGATTGTAGCAATAAATCTCTATAAGAGATCATAGCAATATGTTTGACAGCTCCTACCAATAAACCTGTATCAGGGACCGTAGCAATGAATCTCTATAAGATCACAAAGCAATGTGTTTGACAGCTCGTAGTAATAAACCTGTATTAAGATCGTAGCAATGGCTCTCTATAAGAGATCATAGCAATATGTTTGACAGTTCGTAGCAATAAACCTGTATTTAGATCGTAGCAATGACTGTCTATAAGAGAATATATCAATAAGTTTGACAGCTCGTAGCAATAAACCTGTATTAAGATTGTAACCATAAATCTCTGTAAGTGAACATAACAATATTTTTAACAGCTCGTAGCAATATACTTTTATTAAAATCATAGCAATGAATCTCTGTAAGAGATCATAGCAATATGTTTGACAGCTCGTAGCAATAAACGTGTATCAGAGATCGTAGCAATGAATCTTTAAAAGAGAACATAGCAATATGTTTGACAGCTTGCAGCAATAAACTTGCATAATGATCATAGCAATTAATCTTTATAAGAGACCATAGCAATATGTTTGACGGCTTGTAGCAATAAACCTGTATTAGGACCTTATCAATGAATCTTTATAAGAGATCAGAGCAATATGTTTGACAGCTCGTAGCAATAAACCTGTATTAAGATCGTAGCAATAAATCTCTATAAGAGATCATAGCAATATGTTTGACAGCTTACAGCAATAAACTTGCATTAAGATCGTAGCAATGAATTATTATGAGAGATCATAGCAATATGTTTGACAGTTCGTAGCGATAAAACTGTATTAGGATCGTAGCAATGAATCTTTTTAAGAGATCATAGTAATATGTTTGACAGCTCCTAGCAATAAACCTGTATTATGTTCGTAGCAATAATACTCTATAAGAGATCATAGCAATATGTTTGACAGCTCCTAGCAATAAACCTGTACCAGAGATCGTAGGAATTAATCTTTATAAGGGATCTTAGCAATATGTTTGACAGCTCGTAGCAATAAACCTGTATTATGATCGTAGCAATGAATCTTTATAAGAGATCATAGCAATATGTTTAACAGTTTGGAGCAATAAACCTGTATTAAGATGGTAGCAATGAATCTTTATAAGAGATCATAGCCATATGCTTGATAGCTCGTAGCAATAAACCTGTATCAAGATCGCAGCAATAAATCTCTGTAAGAGATTATAGCAATATTTTAACAGTTCGTAGCAATAAACCTTTATTAAAATCGTAGCAATGAATCTCTGTAAGAGATCATAGCAATATGTTTGACAGCTTGCAGCAATAAACTTGCATTAAGATCGTAGCAATTATTCTATATAAGAGATCATAGTAATATGTTTGACAGTTCGTAGCAATAAACCGTTATTAAGATCGTAGCAATAAATCTCTATAAGAGATCATAGCAATATGTTTGACAGCTCCTAGCATAAAACCTGTACAGGAGATCATAGCAATATGTTTGGCAGCTCTTAAGAGATAAACCTGTATCAGAGATCGTAGCAATGAATCTGTATGAGAAATCATAGCAATATATTTGAAAACTCATAGCAATAAACCTGTATTAAGATCGTAACAATAAATCTCTATAAAAGACCATAGCTATATGTTTGACAGCTCGTAGCAATAAACTCTGTATTAAGATCGTAGCAATGAATAAGAGATCATAGCAATATGTTTGATAGCTTGTAGCATTAAACCTGTATTAGAATCGTAGCAATGAATCTCCATAAGAGATCGTAGCAATATGTTTGAAAGATAGGAGCAAAAAGACCTTTTTCAGAGATCGTAGCAATGAATCTTTATTAGAAATCATAGCAATATGTTTGAGAGCTTGTAGCAATAAATCTGTATTAAGATCGTAGCAATAAATCTGTATAAGAGATCATACCAATATGTTTGACAGCTCAGAGCAATATATATGCATCAGATATCGTAGCAACGAATTTCTATAAGAGATCATAACAATATGTTTGACAGCTCGTAGCAATAAACCTGTGTTAAAATCGTAGCAATGAATCTATGTAAGAGATCATAGCAATATGTTTGACAGCTTATAACAATAAACCTGTATCAAGATCGTAGCAATTACTCTCATTAAGAGATCATAGCAATATGTTTGACACCTCCTAGTAATAAACCTGTATTAAAATCGTAGCAATGAATCTCTATTAGAGATCATAGCAATATGTTTGACACCTCGTAGCAATAAGCCTATATCAGAGATCGTAGCAATGCATCTCTATAAGAGATCATAGTAATATGTTTGAGAACTCCTAGTAATAAACCTGTATTAAGATCGTAGCAACAAATCTCTATAAGAGATCATGGCAATATGTTTGACAGCTACTAGCAATAAATCTGTATCAGGGACCGTAGCAATGAATCTCTATAAAAGATCATGGCAATGTGTTTGACAGCTCCTAGCAATAAACCTGTATCAGGGACCGTAGCAATGAATCTCTATAAGATCACAAAGCAATGTGTTTGACAGCTCGTAGCAATAAACCTGTATCAAGATCGTAGCAATAACTCTCTATCACATATCAAAGCAATATGTTTGACCGCTCATAGCAATAAACACTGTTCTAAGATCGTAGCAATAACTCTCTATAAGATATCATAGCAATATGTTTGACAGCTCGTAGCAATGAACCTGTATTAAAATCGTAGCAATGAATAAGAGATCATAGCAATATGTTTGATAGATTGTAGCATTAAACCTGTTTCAAAATCGAAGCAATGAATCTCCAAAAGAGATCGTAGCAATATGTATGATAGATCGTAGCAAAAACCCTGTTTCAGAGATCGTAGCAATGAATCTTTATTAGAGATCATAGCAGTATGTTTGACATGTCGTGGCAATAAATCTGTATTAACATCGTGGCAATGACTTTCTGTAAGATATCATAGCAATATGTTTGAGAGCTCGTACCAATAAATCTGTATCAAGATCATAGCAATGAATCTCTATAAAAAATCATAACAATATGTTTGACAGCTCGGAGCAATAAACATGTATCAGACATCGTAGCAACGAATTTCTATAAGAGATCATAGCAATATATTTGACAGCTCGTACCAATAAACCTGTATTAAGATCGTAGCAATGAATCTCTATAAGAGATTATAGCAATATGTTTGACAGATCGTAGCAGTAAACCTGTATTAAGATTGTAGCAGTGAATCTCCATAGGAGATCAAAGAATCATGTTTGACAGCTCGTAGCAAGATATCTGTACTAAAATAGTAGCAATGAATCTCTATAAGAGATCATAGTGATATGTTTGACAGCTCCTAGCAATCAACCTGTATTAGGATCGTAGCAGTGAATCTCTATAAAAGATCATAGCAATATGTTTGACAGCTCCTAGCAATAAGCCTATATCAGAGAACGTAGCAATGAATCTCTATAAGAGATCATAGCAATATGTTTGACAACTCCTAGCAATAATCCTGGATTAAGATCGTAGCAAGGAATCTCTATAAGAGATCAGAGCAATATGTTTAACCGCTCTTAGCAATAAATCTGTATCAAGATTGTAGCAATGACTCCCTATAAGAGATCATAGCGATATGTTTCACAGCTCCTAGCAATAAACCTGTATTAGGATCGTAGCAGTGAATCTCTATAAGAGATCAGAGCAATATGTATGAAAACTCATAGCAATAAACCTATATCAGAGAACGTAGCCATGAATCTCTATAAGAGATCATAGCAATATGTTAGACAACTCGTAGCAATAAACCTGTATTAAGATCGTAGCAATGATTCTCTATAAAAGATCATAGCAATATGTTTGACAGCTCGTAGCAATAACCTTGTATTAAGATTGTAGCAATAAATCTCTATAAGAGATCATAGCAATATGTTTGACAGCTCCTACCAATAAACCTGTATCAGGGACCGTAGCAATGAATCTCTATAAGATCACAAAGCAATGTGTTTGACAGCTCGTAGTAATAAACCTGTATTAAGATCGTAGCAATGGCTCTCTATAAGAGATCATAGCAATATGTTTGACAGTTCGTAGCAATAAACCTGTATTTAGATCGTAGCAATGACTGTCTATAAGAGAATATATCAATAAGTTTGACAGCTCGTAGCAATAAACCTGTATTAAGATCGTAGCAATGAATCTCTATAAGAGATCATAGCAATGTGTTTGACATCTCGAAGCAATAAACCTGTATTAAGATCGTAGCAATGACTCTCTATAAGAGATCATAGCAATATGTTTGACAGCTCGTAGCAATAAACCTGTATTAAGATCGTACCAATGAATCTCTATAAGAGATCATAGCAATATGTTTGACAGCTCGAAGCAATAAACCTGTGCTAAGATCGTAGCAATGAACATCTATACGAGATCATAGCAATATGTTTGACAGCTCCTAGCAATAAACCTGTATTAATATCGTAGCAATGAATCTCAATAAGAGATCATAGCAATATGTTCGACAGCTCGTAGCAATAAACCTGTACTAAGATCGTAGCTATGAATTTTTAAAAGAGATCATAGCAGTATGTTTGACATCTCGTAGCAATAAACCTGTATCAAAATCGTACCAATGAATCAGTAAGGAAGATCATATAAATGAACCAGCAAATGAGACCGTAGGTATAGAATATATACAACGGTTAGTAAAAATAAAACTTCATGAGAAAACGAAGTAAATTGCTATACGGAAAATAGCAGTGATCAATCGTGAGGGCAGATCTTAGTAATAAATATCAAATATCATATAGAAATAGTAAGCCATGTAAATAAGCTGTATATTGTTTTCATCGGTATTTTCTGAATTACGATGCTCGTTAAGATCTTGACTCGTATTTCTGATACATATTCACATTCTTATTAGATAAACATATACACGATACACCAAATATGATGAATATGTATCAGAAATACAAGCAATGATCTTCACGAGTAATTTCAATTCAGAAATTACTCATGAAAACTATATACTTTCTATGTGTTATTTATTCCCATGAACGGGCATCGCTTCAACAAAGGTTGTCTCCGACAACCGACGATTTGCTGGCTCAAGATCCCGTGTTGATGTGATTCACCAATTTCATGAATCGCTGAACCTATCAGGGTGATGAATCTAGTGACGATGCTCGGAGAGGTCTCAACAATAGTTGGTATTTAGAACGATCTTGTTTACTTTCCATCTGTAATTAAATAGCAATATTGCTTAGATTTGATCATTTGATTTTAGATATTCTTCACTAAATTCTGTTATCAACACATTTATCTTGCCTGAGCAACAAAGGGAATTATTGTTTTAATTCTTTTTTTAGGAATTTAATTTTCTAAAATTACGGCGAGACTCAGTAGATATATCTCGTTACTAATTTTTTCTATTTTTACCCTGTTATATTCGAGTCAGAATTTTCCATATATCCTTTACTTAAAAAAAAATCCATCGATAAGTATACCGAAAGTTTTTACTATTTTGTGATTGTTTTCGTCTTGATGCAAATTTAGTAAGAATCCTCTTCTAATGACTAAGAATTAATCTTTGATAATTCCATAAAGTTGCGTTGGCAAGACAGTGGTAAAATAGGTACAGAAAAGCGTGGAGGATGTCACTCAGTAGAAACTCTTTGACCATCACAAAATTCATATACAAATAAGGACAAGAAATGAGAAGAGAACCTGATTCATAGAAAACATAAAATACCCGATATGATAAACTTGGTTCCCCCACTGAATTAGAATTACTGGAAATGGTCATTTGCCGCCTAAAAACTGACCACGTATTTCCAAATAACGTCTGAAACGACTCCAAGTAAAATGTTTTAACCGTCTAAAGTAAGCTTTCTCAAACGCTGAATATACATAATTCACCTTTGTTGTGAAACAAATATTATGCACTACATTCGGATAAATTCCATATATGTACTAATACAAATTAAGTTGTGCTAGTTACCGTCAAATATGTCATAAAACTGGCAATGTCATCATTTTGGAAACGTTCCTTTAGTAAGTACGAAGAATTTCCAGACGTAATTGGCACACAAACCCCTTGAACTTTCAAACAACAGTATTAACAAAAAATCTGAAGGCTCATCTATTGTAACTATCCCCTCATAAATGTGGCGCAACTGGTTCTTAACCGGTAGGCTAGAGCAAGATGGAATAAGATGAGGCGAGTTACCTAGAGGTCCCGTTTTCTACACTCACGCGCATGACGTCACCTGGAAAGTTCAGCCAGGCGACATATAGCCAGGCGTTCTTGTTTTATTTTGCGTTGACAGATTCATAATGGTTACGTGTGTAATATATGGGTGCTCCAATTCTTATAAGACCAATATAACTGTAGGTGGTGAAAAGAAAATATATTTTCCCGTTTCCCAAAAGATGCAGAACTATGGAAGAAGTAGGTGAATATATGCAAAGGAAATGATGGTATCAATGCCAAATATGCACTAATTTGTTCGTCACATTTCCAACCCAATGATTTTTTCCAGAAACCATAGGCACGAGTTGCTCAATTGTTGCCCTAAGACTGCCATACTGACACAAAATCTTTATAATAATGTAATCACTATTTGGATTCGGGTAAGCCTATCACTAATGTCTCGTCACTTTAGTTTCGTTTACTAGGCATATGTTGCATGTAGCATTTTGGGCAACTAGAAGAACTGTATATGAATAGGCTCACTTAAAAAACCCAGGAGAATATATGGATATATCCATTATATTCCTCATCCAAGTAAATATTTAGCTACGATGGGAAGAATGTTTCTGAATATGAGAGAGAGAGAGAGAGAGAGAGAGAGAGAGAGAGAGAGAGAGAGAGAGAGAGAGAGAGAGAGAGAGAGAGAGAGAATTTTACAAGAAATTTTTTCGTATGTATAAATACTATTATTTAAGCTTCAGATTATAATAAAAAATAAATTTTATTGCTTCGAAATTTTTGAAATGTTTTCGTCTCGGCAGGACCACCCCATCTAATCAACTTAATTCAAAATGATTTAATAGACTATGGTTTTTCAGATTGGAGATAAAATCATTACCTCAAAATCTATGTAAAAAATCGTACCTTTATCAGTAAATAATCTCAAAATATCCCACAAAATTAATGAGTCACTTAAACGTGTGAGGTTATAAACGTCAATGTGAGAAACAGCAGTTCAGGTACTCTCTTCCTCAGCGGCTAGTTCCATCAAATTTTGTAGTAACAAAGGCTTATTGAAATGACAGTTTTGTAATGAAACATCGGATCTTATATCTTTGAAGGTTAGTTGGTTTGACTTGAATAACTTGTAAATTAAGTATGTCGTAAAGAAAGGTAGAGGTGCTTTCTCGAACTGTCCAAGTCAAGTTGAAATAGATGCTATATTTTGTTATTAATGCTAAAGTGAAAGGCAAAATGTTTCCGTTCCATTAAAAGGATTATCGTTTAACACGTTGCATGGTCTGTAAGGATTACAGTTCTTGATGACAAGACGGCTATGTCAAGACACAGTCGAACATGCTTTTTCTTTCATACGACAAATTGGCCATTGCCACGGTCATCCGTAACCTTTGGAATTTTAATATATACTATGGTTATACATAGTAGGTAAAGACAATAATTAACGAGTTCAGGTTTTAATGTTTGTAATAATGATGAAGCTACTGCACACCTTGTGTCATTACAGAGTGCTTAAATATAAACGGTTCATGTCAAAGGTTAAATGTTGCTCCCAATTATCTAGATTCCGAGTTACAATATCTCTGCGTGTCTCATGAAGCACCTTCTGCCTGTTAACAATGAGACCGAGACAGGAAAATCAAGTAAAAGATTTAGTAGAGATAAAACCTGAAGCACTGATAGGAAATGAGTCCTTAAGTTCTTTGATGGGAAGGTTCGTGGCTTTTAAATTTAGAAATAAGTATACATTATTAGGTTCAGCTGATGTAGATGGAACTGGTTATAACTGGATATAATTTGCAAAGAGGATGGTATTATATAGGTCATGTAATCATTTTAGAGAAAATCTATAAGATATGGAATATTTCTTCAAAATTTTCCATGGTGATGCTCTAAAACCAGAAGTTAAAGCCGTTTCATATCTTATTGATACATTCAAAGACGCCAATATTGATGTTCCCGAGGAGGTAATGAGCTTTTTATTATTAGAAGAAAGCTAGATTTCAGAATAAAAATATTAAGCAAAAAAGGAAAAATTTATAGCAAAGTTGTGAAAAAAGATAAACAGAATTGTTCAGTAATATTGAAAATTTATTTCACTGAAACGAGAGAGAGAGAGAGAGAGAGAGAGAGAGAGAGAGAGAGAGAGAGAGAGAGAGAGAGAGAGAGAGAGAGATTATATTAAGATTTTTAATGAAATATTCGGAATAAAGCTTTTGTCATACATGAATTTCTATTTTCATTGCTATTATATTCCCTATCATAATATGTAATTTGGAAATATAGTTGTAAATACATGAATAATAGCGTCCTTTCATTGCAATGTTCGTAATCCAAAAAGAGGCACAAATAATAAGGCTGGTTGTACAGGACAGCTGGCAAATAGTCGCTCGGAACTCTCCAGGTGACGTCACAGAGCACAGCTGACCTCTCAGCACCATGCGCGGTAACTCACCTTATCTTATTCTATCTTGGACTAGAGCAGAAAAAAATTGTTCTCCTCGCTCACCAAAGTAATGGCAGGAATCACAAACGCCGGCCCAGAAACTGCCCGAGGAAGGAGACGATGGACAGCAGCTTTAAATGGTTTACGATTTGTAGAAATACGCTTATCAAAATCTATGGTCACTTCAGCTGACATTTATATCTCCTTAAGGCGAACTAACTCCTACTTCTGTCAGCTACAACGGAAGCCCGAGTAATTGAAGACCAGTTCTTATGGACACGAAACGACGAAAGCAGCAACAACAATTTGTTATCAATAGACTGCTTCTGTGGTTCGTCTTATCGTTATTATTATTATCCCCATAAATGCACAAAAAAGTCGTATGATACATGCCTCAGACAAACGGCTTGATAAATAAAAGTAAATAAAAGTAATTTAACAAACAGCCAGGAAAAAAGTTGTTTTTGAGACCAGTTAAGTGCATATTTTGTTATGCAATCTTTACAAACGCACTTTAAGGTTGTTATTAGTTCAATAAATTCATACTAGAGTAAATATATATATATATATATATATATATATATATATATATATATATATATATATACAGTATATATATACATACACACACACACACACACACATATATATATATATATATATATATCTTTAAAACATACAAGAAGTGGTCTATCTAATGATGACAGGAATCAAAACTAAGATCAATCCTGTTGCATGTCTTGCTATGAAAAATATGTCATTTTACATGTGTATTTAGTTTTTTTAGTTTTTTAAACTGTACCTACTGTATACATGATTACAACTTTGTTCACAGCAATTTGAATTTATTCATATGTAATTTTATTTCATCTATTTGCGCTTTATGGACGATGCATCGAACTTCGTTGGCCGCAAGTACCTTGAGAAAAAGTATCTTTCGATAAAATACCCATGAGAAGGACTACAGTACATCTGGGAATTGATATGCTAAGTGACAAAAAGTTCTGGGGACAATTAACTTTGAAAAGGGATACTACTGGAGGCAAGTACTTCTATGAACGAGTACCTTTGAGAACAAATCTCCCTGCAGACAAGTGCCTCTATGGTAGAGTTCCTTTGAGAACAAATCCCTCTTGAAACAAGTATCTGCGGGGACGAGTACCTTAACGATGAAATCCCTCTTGAGGCAAGGAACTGTAGAGAAGAGTTCCTTTGAGAAAGCGATTCCTTTGAATATAAGTGATTCTACAGAGGAATACCTTTGAGAAAAATCCGTTTGGAAACAAGAGCCACTAGGAATGAGTACTTTTGAAAACAAAACCCTCTTGAGATAAAGACCTCTAGAAGCGAGAAGGCTATCACTGAGAAAAATCCATCCCGAGTCTAATTCTTCTGGGGACAAGCACCTTTGATAACAAATCCACCGGAAGACAAAATACCTCTGGGTATGAGTACATTTAAGAAAAAAAAAGTCCCTCTTGAGAACAGTACCTCTGCGGAATAGTAACTAAGAGAAAAATTCCCCCTAGAGACAAGAACCTCTGCAGACTATAATCTATGAGAACGAATCCCTTTTGAGATAATGACCTATGAAAATCACTACCTTTGAGAAAAAAAAAGCCTTTTAAGACAGTACCTCTGTGCTGGAGTAATTTGGAGAAAAACTCCCTATAGGGACAAGTACCTCTGCCGACCAATACATTTAAGAACAAATCCCTTTTAAGATTAGTACCTCTGCAGACCAGAATACCTCTGGGGACGAGTGCCCTTTGTAAATAAATTTCTTTCCAGTTAAGTACATCTACAGAAGAGTACCTTTAAGAACAGATCCCCCTTGAGGCAAGTAACATTGAAATTTAATCATTCTGGAAAGAAATACCGCTGGGGAAGAGTGCCATGAAATTCTCTCTACAGATAAGTACCTTTGGGGACAAATACCTTTAAAACCAAATACTTCTAGAGAGAGGTACATCTGGGGCGAGTGGTTTAAGAACAAATCCATCTGGAGACAAGTGCCTGCAGGAAAAATACCGGCAGACTAATAACTTTGACAACCAGTAATTCTGAAGACATGTAGCCCCAAGGACGAGCACAGTAAGGAACAAGTATCTCTGGGAAAGAGTAATAAAACGGAAAGATGTCTTTCAAGAATAATAAATCTAGAGATAGATTACTCACATGAGGAGAGCAGTATCTCTGGAGACGAGGCCATTATGAAATAATCACCTCTCAGGAAGAGTATTTTGTGGGACAAGTAATCTCTACGAAGGCATACTCACGGGGAACAATATAGGCTTAGACAGGATGCTTGTCGGTAACGTTCCTCCCCAGGGAGAGGCGAGTTACACAAAAGTGCGTTTTTTCACAACAGCTCAGAAAATAAGGAACACAATACTGTGGTGAAGGTTATTTTATCCTTTCTTCTTCTCCCCCTGCGTTGAAATGTAAAGTACTTTCATTGGTATGCATGGGAAAGCACACCACAAAACGGTGAGAGCATGTTTCCGTAAGTGACCATATTTTACGTGTGACGCGTATATACAGTAAATATATGAATATATATATATATATATATATATATATATATATATATATATATATATATATATATATATATATATATATATATACATACATATATAATATATATATATATATATATATATATATATATATATATATATATAATATATATATATATAATATATATATATATATATATATATATATATGTGTGTGTGTGTGTGTGTATTCGTATGTGCACATAAACATAGGTTTATATATGAATGAAAGTACCCTGATGTAATGTATATGACTATGAATTAAAATAATAATGTCAATTAGTGCGATTCACAATTTGAGTACTCTAACAAATAAACTTAACTCTTAAAGAAAGCCCAAAATTAATCTCACGGATTTCTTAACTTCCATTTATTGTGTGATTTATCTAATATTCTTCTGTTTCTTTATCCAACATGTAAAATGTATATGAAACGATAACAGAGAGAGAGAGAGAGAGAGAGAGAGAGAGAGAGAGAGAGAGAGAGAGAGAGAGAGAGAGAGCACCAGTAATGGTAGGTAGATCAGCAGAACAGAAGTCTCACTAGGAAAGAGAGAGAGTGGTAGTTTCATATGTTACATGTGAACCAAGATTGGTACGCATGTAATTCGAGCACGCATATACAGAAATAAAAAAAAAGAAAAGAAAAATCCTGTTATATATATATATATATATATATATATATATATATATATATATATATATATATATATGTATATCAATATATCATTTCACACATTCCCTTTGATACATAAACATTTGTAAAAAGCATCCATACTAAAATGAGGGTGTGAGTGGAAGAGATATTTTAATGTTGGTTTTTTATATGGAAATCCATGAAATTTAGGCTGTAAAAAAAAAATGAATTAAAAAATGACAGTCATTACCATCAACCCTTCATTATTCGGCATTCCCGATTTTTTTGTACCGGACGTTCTCGAACGAGCGCATCATTTTCAATAATAATAATATCTCCATTGCAAATGCACAATGCATTCGCTGGTCTAACCCATGGAAGTTCTCCTTTGGAACCCACTCGTCTGTCGAATAATTCTGTTTACCTGTATGAAATTCTGGTTCGAAATGAGTTTACACTTTAGTTACGAATACCCCAGATGAGAGAGAGAGAGAGAGAGAGAGAGAGAGAGAGAGAGAGAGAGAGAGAGAGAGAGAGAGAGAGAGAGATTAATAATAACCTTTCATCTAATAATATACTGTTTTCTATTTACATTAGGTCATCTACCAAAGATAGAAAGTATACATTAAAGCAAATAAAATAATAGAAATCATAGTATTTTATAACATCTTACATAAAAGTTGAATTAGAACAACTCAATATTTTTTATAAAACATTACTAAACCTTCTTCAACCTAAAATATTCTTCATAATATTTATGCTATGTTTTAAGAGGTAGTTATTGACGTGAAACGTGGCTAAACATCAGGTAAGTTATTTACTATGAAAGGATGATTACGGAAATGAATTATTGTTTCAAAGATGTTTTCTTTGTTAATTTAAAAAAAAGAAAAGTTAAGTATTCTTCATCAATCAATGAGCAAGGTACACTATTTAATAACTTTTCAAACGGAATCCAAAAAAAAAAAAAAGGGAAAACGTGGCTCAAAGTACTCGTACTAAAATTTCTTCCTACACTGCTTGTATATATGTACTTTTTGTCCTTAGAACATTGGCCTCATAAGAAAGAATCTATCCTAATAAAACTTTACCTATAAGGTAACTAAACTACAGATACGTTTTAATATCGAATTCCCCTGAGTGGTAAATGAATAATTCACTGTCATTCTCGTACCAAACTGAAATAATCATAGAATTGCATCTAAGCCACATAAAATGCATTTATCACATTGAAATCCTTTTATATGCTACTGCAACTTAATCACAAGGCAGTGTAAATTAAGCGATATTCAAGGCTTAATATCAGAAATTATGAAAAACGTCACAGGCTAATTATATATATATATATATATATATATATATATATATATATATATATATATATATATATATATATATATATTCAAATAAGCCATATATATTTTTGATATATTAATGTCTGGATTCTCTTAACGACCTCAGGATCAGAGCCCCAGGCGAAATCACACAAAGACAAGAGCTTGGCTCCGGCCGGGAATCGAACCCTGGTCGGCAAGCTTATATAGACAGTGACTAACCCATTTGGCCACGAAGAAAGATAAAAGTCAATGACAATTCTACTGTACTTATACCTGTCGAATTCAGGTCTTTTGTACTTAGAATTGAAATCAACCCATCTTCACCATCGTAGCTAATTGGTAGTTTGTTACTTGGCATTCAATTAATGATAAATTTTGCACATTTTTACGTGTTTTTCATATTCAAATAAGCCATATATATTTTTGATATATTAATGTCTGGATTCTCTTAACGACCTCAGGATCAGAGCCCCAGGCGAAATCACACAAAGACAAGAGCTTGGCTCCGGCCGGGAATCGAACCCTGGTCGGCAAGCTTATATAGACAGTGACTAACCCATTTGGCCACGAAGAAAGATAAAAGTCAATGACAATTCTACTGTACTTATACCTGTCGAATTCAGGTCTTTTGTACTTAGAATTGAAATCAACCCATCTTCACCATCGTAGCTAATTGGTAGTTTGTTACTTGGCATTCAATTAATGATAAATTTTGCACATTTTTAGTGTTTTTCATATTCAAATAAGCCATATTTATTTTTGATATATTAATGTCTGGATTCTCTTAACGACCTCAGGATCAGAGCCCCAGGCGAAATCACACAAAGACAAGAGCTTGGCTCCGGCCGGGAATCGAACCCTGGTCGGCAAGCTTATATAGACAGTGACTAACCCATTTGGCCACGAAGAAAGATAAAAGTCAATGACAATTCTACTGTACTTATACCTGTCGAATTCAGGTCTTTTGTACTTAGAATTGAAATCAACCCATCTTCACCATCGTAGCTAATTGGTAGTTTGTTACTTGGCATTCAATTAATGATAAATTTTGCACATTTTTACGTGTTTTTCATATTCAAATAAGCCATATATATTTTTGATATATTAATGTCTGGATTCTCTTAACGACCTCAGGATCAGAGCCCCAGGCGAAATCACACAAAGACAAGAGCTTGGCTCCGGCCGGGAATCGAACCCTGGTCGGCAAGCTTACATAGACAGTGACTAACCCAGACATTAAGAGAATCCAGACATTAATATATCAAAAATATATATGGCTTATTTGAATATGAAAAACACGTAAAAATGTGCAAAATTTATCATATATATATATATATATATATATATATATATATATATATATATATATATATAAATATCTATATATATATATATATATATATATATATATATATAAATATATATATATATATATATATATATATATATATATATATATATATATATATATATATATATATGATACATCTTGCACATTTAGACGTGATTTTTTCATATTCAAATATGCCATATATCTTGATACATTAATGTCTGAATACTCTTACCAACCTCGGGATCAGAGTCTCAAGGCAAAACCCTCAAAGGCAATAGCATCTGACCGGCCGGGAATCGAATCCTGGTCCAGGATACTTGTATGACAGTAACCGTACAATTTAGCCACGAAGAAAGATAAAAGTCAATGACAATTCTTCTGTACTTATATCTGCCAAATTCAGGTTGTTTTTTTTGTACTCACAATTGAAATCGACCCATCTTCACCATCGTAGCTAATTGGTATGTTTGTCCTTGTCATTTGCTTAGTTATAAATTTTGCACATTTATTTTATATATT
>NC_090752.1:27576412-27591412 GCF_036898095.1 Palaemon carinicauda
TGGAAATAACAAGTCTCCCACAGGTGCACTTTTCTAAGGTGGTTTTGATAAAACAAAATCATATGTAACTCACTTATATACATGTACATATACAAATGCACACAAATCCTATGAATATATCAATATACTATATAGGTATTCCCACATATAAGTATGTATGTATATAATATATATATATATATATATATATATATATATATATGCGCATCCAAAAAACTGTTGTAATATTAGTTGACATTATATTGAAAAGTCATCTTCCCACCATGCCATTCGTGCTATCAGAGTTGGGTTTTTTTTTCCAAAAAAAACGACCACCATTACCATTAAGCCTTCATTATTCGAAATACAATTCTGAATTTTTGTGCCCGTCGTAACCAAACGAGGCCATCACTATCAATAATTATAATACCATCATTGCAAATGCTCAGCTCGTCTGCTGGGGTGACTCACGTAAGCCCCTTTTCAAGAGCCACTCGTCAGTCACGTAGTTCCATTCACTCGTAGGAAAATTCCTGTTCAAAATCAATAAACGATTTTTCTTTCAATAGCCACTATGGATGGCACCGAGAGAGAGAGAGAGAGAGAGAGAGAGAGAGAGAGAGAGAGAGAGAGAGAGAGAGAGAGAGATAAAAAAATCTGTCACGCACATAGAATATTCTGTACCTGAAATTCCGCACACGGAGAAAGTCATACACAGACACCCACAGAGGCTTACGAAGAGACACACAAAGACTCGCGTCCACACACGCAGATGCAAGAGGATTTGGAGGCCATTAACCGACTCGCCCTTTGTTTGCTGTCGACACAAAATCATGGATTGCGGATTCTCGCTCATGCGAGCTGTTTGGGAGATGACGATCTTCGGAGATCCGTCTTGGAAATGCGCTGTTCTCATGGATACCGCAAGAAGAGGAGAGATGGCGGGGAGCTGCATGATCGTGTTTATCACTATCAGTGTTAGGATGATCTCTGCTGACGATGGGAATGATAACAAGGAGATATCACTACGTTTTTATTACCATTATGTAAATCTCTGCTGGTAAGGAAAGGAACTGATAAGGGGAGATTACTATATGGTCGTATTTATTCATGTATATGCTATTATTTCTATCGCCGAAGGGAGATTACAATTTGAAGATATCATGTCGTGTTTTTACTCTCTTTTATTAGATCCTGATCTTACCTGACAAAAGGAGTAAGACGGGGATATATTGTCGCGTTTATTATGTACTGCATGTGTTTCACACGCTCGTACACTGTAATTGTATTTTTTTTATTGTATACCTCGCTCTACACATCACTGTTAACAGAACCTGTTTAAGCTTGCCTTTTGTTTTAGTTTTTGTGACATTCTTGTCCGGATCCTATTATATATAAATTAGGTATCTGTTGTAATATAATTACTTGAATTATTGTACTACAATAATTATTTTTGTTATCATGATCTCCAGCAAACAGAGGAAGAGATAACAGAAAACTTATTTAGTCGTGTTTATTACAATATCAGTTATCATGATTTTTGCTAATACTACATATAAATAATAATAATAAAAAAATATGATCATGCAGTATTTATCACCCATACAACCCGCAACCTTTCGTGATATCTGCTGATATATATTGATAATGGTAATAACAGGTCATCCGAGTGTGTTATTTGTTTCGTTTTTTTAGCAGATTTATCTCAAAGAGAAAATAAGGACTAAGGCAGTAAAAAGGAAGAACTACAGTCAGTAGATAATTCTAATTTATTACGTAATAGTACATAACAATTGTACACATTTTATGCAACCACTAAAGCGACTTTTGTAGCTGATCTGATTAACCCTTTGCTATAGGTTACACGTCGTCTTCATAAAACAAAACAAAAATGGTGCAGAAAGTTATTTTAGGTGTTTTTCATAAATCTCTTTGGTGTGCTGATCGATCTCACTTTGATAACGTAGCAGAGCCATATGAAAATAAACGACATATACAAATATCCTAAGTTCCATCCGTGTTACGTTTCATATTCGTTCAGATTAAGCAGAACAGATTGTTCGACAATAAAAATAAAAGTAGTTTTTTCGTTTGGAGGATGGAATCAGTCAATTTTTTTTTATATATATATAAACGAGAAATTATGTATTATGCGATCCATAATATGGATAAGCAAACGAATTTATTCTTACACTAACATCACATTAAGCAAACAATATCTAGGCATGCTACCATTGACATTCAAAATATATATCTCAGAATTTCCACATGTGTTAAACCGACACATAGCAGCTACGCCTCAAATATCCCTATCTCCATTAAGAAAGTAGATTTATATGTATTGAATTTCACTTTGAGGCAAAGATCAATTAGAACTAATCTCCCAGCACCTACTGCCAGTGTTTTAGAATTGCCAAGTAACTCTACGGGGGTTTTCAAGTACTCGGGAGAGACTAAAGACCTTTCCACAAAAATTGACGTGATTTATAAAAAGTCAGTTTTCACACAATCATTGTTATCATTTGTCATTTCGATTGCACATCTAGATTGTGAGAGACAAGTGGATAATATAATATAAATCATATTGGAAAGAACGAAGCTCAATAAAAAGAACGAATTTGAAATTGTTATAACAGAATGACGGAGTTCTATCTTCTTTTTTTTTTTTAACAAAAAGACATTATTCTCTATGAAATTTTGATGTTGAGTTCCTTTGCTTTTCGTTTTGGATATATGAGTTTCTTCAGTTTGCGAGCGCGCCAAAAAATAAGCAGACATTATGGTCAGCGCAACCCTGGAGGGCAACAGTGTCGAAGAAAAATAGGTTCTTGGCGCGTAAGGTCTAAATAATCCCAAAGTTATCATTCATTCCTTTGTTCTTTCATTCCTATTTGAGGGAATTGGACCTTCTGAGGCTATAATTTGCTCATCAATTGCAGTTTCTCGTTTGAAAAGGACTTGCAAGAAATCAACGGCGTAGAAAAAAAAATGAAAATATTACAAAGGCATAATTGTATATTCCTTGTTACTTTCCATTTACGGTATAGATTTGGCATTTCCTTCTTGATCAAATAACTTTTTTTTTTTTTTTGAGAGGCAGGTGAAGAGTTGAGCTGTCCTTTTCGAATTGTTCTTTAAGCCTTGCCTACTTCGTATATGGGCTACGAGAAGCTATCAAGTCGTCAGTTTCGTTGATTTTGAGAATATTAACCCCAGGAGCAGTCAGTCGATCAAACTGCTAACTATATTATATCATTTAAGTTTAGAAAGTATTGATTTCTGTGTCTGTTATTTTCCAGGAAAATCTTTAGCCTACTTCATAGAGAGAGAGAGAGAGAGAGAGAGAGAGAGAGAGAGAGAGAGAGAGAGAGAGAGAGAGGGGGGGGGGCAATACAAATCATTCATTAAAACAGAGGGGTTATCCGTCTGATTCTTTTTACAACTCATTAATATTTCTAGTTATCTATCACAAGTATTAAGATTCATATTCGCAATTCTCCAGTGAGATTATACAATTCAGAGTAAGCTTATTATAATCTTGGATCTAATTGCAAAGCTCATGAATAGAACGAGGAGATAATTAGGTTGTCGTATCTTAAAACTTAGTTACTTCTTTTTCCACTTCACTTTTTGTTTTGTTTTTTAGTTCTTTAGAATTCACGTTTATCTTCGTTAAAAAGAGCCCACAAGTATAGAACGCATCAATCGGTATCAGCTTTCAAAATCGATTCACATATGAATTCCCGCTTCCCGGTTTTCATTATGATATTTGTTATGCATTGAGAAAATATCTAAAAAAAATCATAATATCGGAAATGGTGCACAAACATAGAAAGAACAAGCTCCTAAAAGGAATTAATTTCAGAAAGAAGCTTTTTTATATATTTACTAAAGGTTCAACTTCATAATCTATCAGTTACAACATACATTAATTATATAGCTACATCTGATAAGAGTATTAGATGGATCGATACCAACAAATTGAAGAGTAACAACAATCCCATACACAAGCAATCAGTTATACGCACAAAGCATGACATATTTACATTAACAAACACAACAAATGCACCCGTTTATAGTCCAATGCAAGACAAATGCCTAAGAAATGTCATTATACATGTCTGGAGTTCGGCCATTTCATTACCGCGCTTACCACTGCAGACTGGTGATGCTGGGAGACTTAAGTCTGACCGTTCAGAGCAAAGCAACCTACTATGGTATAGGTGGTCTTGACAAATACAGCTTGGCTGATCATGACGATACACAAACCCTTTCACCACGTTACATTATTCCCACTCAGAAGGGGATATATATATATATATATATGTATATATATATATATATATATATATATATATATATGTGTGTGTGTGTGTGTGTATGTGCACTATATATATATATATATATATATATATATATATATATATATATATAAATATATATATAGATATATATATATATATATATATATATATATATATATATCCCCTTCTGAGTGGGAATAACGTAACGTGGTGAAAGGGTTTGTGTATCGTCATGATCAGCCAAGCTGTATTTGTCAAGACCACCTATACCATAGTAGGTTGCTTTGCTCTGAACGGTCAGACTTAAGTCTCCCAGCATCACCAGTCTGCAGAGGTCAGCGCGGTAATGAAATGGCCGAACCACAGACATGTATAATGACATGTCTTAGGCATTTGTCTTGCATTGGACTATAAACAGGTGCATTTGTTGTGTATGTTAATGAATATATATATATATATATATATATATATATATATATATATATATATATATATATATATATATATATATATACATATATATATATCATCTTCCAAGTCTATTGGCGCAAAGGGCTTACGTATGATTTCACCAATAGTCTCTTCTCCTTTCATCATCTTCTTCACGCTTCATAGTCCTCAGCCATGTAGGCCTGGGAATTCCAACTCTTTTAGTGCCTTGTGGAGGCCAGCTAAACGTTGGGTGAACTAATCTATCTTGGGGAGTGCGAAGAGTATGACACAACCATCTACATCTACCCCTCTCCATGATCTCATCTACATATGGCACTCGAGTAATCTCTCTTATAGTTTTATTTCTAATCCTGTCCTGCTAATTAACCCCCAATATCCTTCTGAGGGCTTTGTTCTCACATCTTCTAAACGTATTGGAGATTGTTTCATTGTCATACCATGATTCATATATATATACTTTATAAATATTATATATATATATATATATATATATATTTATATATATACATATATATGTATATATATATATATATATATATATATATATATATATATATATATATATATATATATATATATACATTTATATAGATTTCGCCAGTCGTCTCTATCTTCAGCTTGGAATTCAATACTCCTCCATTCATCATATATATATATATATATATATATATATATATATATATATATATATATATATATATATATATATATATATATACACATATATATAAACACACACACACACACACACATATATATATATATATATATATATATATATATATATAAATATATATATATGATGAATGGAAAAGTATTGAATTACAAGCCTAAGACAGAGACGACTGACGAAATCTAATCGAGACCCTTTGCGTCAATAGGTGTAGATGGTGATGATATATATATATATTTTTGGGCTCAAGCCATGTCGTCCTGATGGAAGTTCCTATAGGGTAGCTTCCTAGGGTATATTACAACTACGGCGATATTCCCAGAGAATTTACCTTAAGGTACCAGAATTCTAACTCCTGGAGCGAGTATCCCTCGTGAAAGGGATATCGCGACATATCAGAGGACGTATTCTAGACACGTCACATGGCAATCTACTACCTAAATAGAGATTCGTCTCGTAGGAGGGAGATTGACGAGATACGAATTCGGGAAGAAAAAGGGGGGAGCCGCTCCCAAGGCCTCCCAATCCCCCGATTCGTATGCGTGCCTGGCGCCAATCCTGGCGCCATCTGTATTCCTTTTTGCGTAGCTTAACAACTCGGTGTTTTTTCCTGTTTTTCTCGCAAATCTTGGATTTATTCAGCTTTTCATGGCTTCTCCGTCTTCGTTGGCCTCGGATAAGTTGAGTATAGTGTCTGTTATGTATAAATGTAGGCTCTTGGTAAAATTTTGAGTGATTAATAGGATTAATCTTTGATACAAGAGCCGTAGCCTACCAGAGGTGTCCTGGACACTGTCACTCGCTAGGTATAAATTAGTTAGTCAGAGTGACATTCCTGGTTGTTTTGCTTAATAAATTTTAGCTATTTAGCGTTACATAGGATTTCCTTTCGTGCTTAGTATTATTTGGCGAAGTATTCGCCATTCTGGCCTACGCTAGGCCATGTAGCCTAGTCGTTTGGTCCTAGTACTTAATGCATGATTTTGGTTTTTCCGAGTGTAATTAAAAGTTTATTAAAGCTTTAGGCTATTTTTTATACATTTTAGACTGTGTGGAATATTTCCAAGATTGTATACGTGAGAGTTTCGGTGAATTAGGTAATCGATTCTCTTGGTGCCTAGGTTAATTGCTTATGGAGCCTTAGTATACTTTATTATTCTCCCCGGTTGCTTTCTTTTCTTCGGAGAAGGTATGCAATCCCTTTCCCTCTGTTTAAGCCTTGGGCTTATCCCTAAGTGGTTTTTTCCGAATTTATTTTCGATAAAACTATACTAGGGTGTTACTGTACCTTCCTGTTCCAGCAGAGTCTGGTTCAAAGAGGGACAGAACAACAGAGTTTTTTAGTCTGGTCCGTGTTGTCTGGCTTGGGGCAGAGTTCCCCTCGCTGACCTAACACTTTTAAAGGGAGCTTAGCTCCCTTAGGTCACTATCGAAGGTTTCTGTAGTATGATTCCTCCCTTTGTGATCGACCAGACTAAAGTCCTGTTGCTGTTCTTGGGGAGGATAAAATCTTCCCTTGGGAATAGCAACGCCTTCCTTGCTTTGGTGCTTTGGAAGCTGGCAAGTATTGCTGGCCCTTTCCCTTAGATCTCCCTTAGGCTAAGACAGAGTTCTTGGCTGCGGGTGATCTGTCACTAAAGCAAGGTTGGCAGGACCCTTTAGTCCCTTCCCCCTCTATCTCCGTAATGGCCTTGCCATTACTGTACTGTACCCTGCCGGCCGGCAGAGCTGGCCGGCAGGGGTATTACTGTACTGTACGTCATTCTACTTCTGGACCTAGTATAGGTTGGGATGTGGAATTGACTAAGGCCATTGCCGGCCGGCTGAGATGCTGGCCGGCAAGGGTCTTATGTTTTCGAGTGCTGCCCGGACCTCTCTTGGTCCCTCATCCATGCCTGCCGACAGAGCCGGACGGCATTGGTCAAGGAAGCCTGAATTAAGTTTCTCCCCTTCCTTATATGCACTCTTTCGGTTGCCGGGCTTGGGGGGTCGTGTACACTCTTATCCCGGCATCCATTCTATTTTCTTCTAGTGCTGTACCTGTCCCGGCTGCCGGCCTATGAGGCAGACAGCCGGGCAGGTGTAGTCTTCTGGTTCTTTTGCTGCCGGCTGGCATCGGTCTTGTACCTTTGCCGGCCGGCTTATGTCAGTCCTTGTCTGCCGGTCACCAAGAGTGTGGCCGGCAGCTAGGTACTACCTTGTGTAGTTACTGGCCGGCAGTCATTGCCGGCCAACACTGGCTGTTGCTGGCCGGCAGCTACTGCCGCCGGCACAGGCATTTGAACCAGAAGGCTGCCGCCCTATAGCTGTTAAGTAGTATACTTTAAAGCTAATTGTGGTGTGTGCCGGCCGGCAAAGGCAGGCCGGCACACATCCTCCTATACTGTACTAGTATTCTTCTGTATAGCATATACAGTAAGAAGAAAACTATAGTAAAAGTTTAGGTACAGCACTGTATCTTCTAACACTATTGTGTTTTCTTGCACAGCCCTTTGCTGTTGCCCTCAGACAGGAAGCAGAGTCTTCCCCGTCTATTATCCAGGATTTTAAAATCATTGCCTAGGTGTGAGCTCCACCTGTTTCCTCTGGAAACCTTGCATTGGTTACTCTAGTAGAGATAAACCAATTTTGATTTTATTATCTGGAAAGCTGCAACAATGGGTTGTGAGGGAAACACAAGTGTGTGTCTTTCCTTTATGAATTGTTATGCTATACTATGCATATCCAGTGATACATAGTTCACTTGATACTCATGGAAATTTTTTCTCTTTACAGGAGGACCCTCCGAAGTGCGGAAATGTTTTCTGCAATGTCCGTAGCAGGAACCTCTGCGGACATGAGTGTTGTAGGAGACACGCAGCATGCGCTGTCTCCAAGGATGATCTCCAGTATTGGGACCCTCAGGTATGTACTGTATGCACTAACCTGATTACTGAGGCTTTTGATTCCCCTAGAACGACGGAATCAAGGGATATAGCTAGGGAAAAGCTCCGTACTTGGGTAAGGGGCTTCAAGAAGAACACCTCTGGCCCTTATCTTCCTAGTGAGAAGATGAGGGCGTATCTTTTTCCCCAGGCATCAGCTGAAGCAGTGATTCCCCAGCCTCAAGAGGAGATCCCCCAAGACCTAGTCCAGGTGGACGAGGAAGTCGCAGATGCGATGCAAGACATCCAGTTGTGTGACAGGATGTCTGATGTGGACGAAGGTTTGGAAGAAGACCTCTTGGCAGAAGGTCAGGATCAAGTTCAAACCCCGGATGTCGCAGAGGATGGGGTCGACGAGGTGTCGGCTACTCCGGTTCAGATGCCGGAGCCCATCCCCTCAACATCCGCTGGTCTCCCAGTAGAACTGGGACAGGCCCTCTCTTCGATTGTTGGAATGATCCAACAAATGCAGAAGGAGAATCAGGAGAAGGCGGCTGCAATGGAACTGCGTATGCAGTCCCTAGCAGAATCACATGGGCCCCGGAAAAAGCTCAATGTGAAAGACCTTCCCATATGCTCAGATGCTAACCCATGGAGGTATGCTGAGCACATGCCAATGACGACTGGTAAGATCGTCATTTCGGATAAGCTGGGTTCAGTTCTCCTAGAGGAGGTAGAATTCTGGCCCAGCAAGGCATCATATCCGGACTGCTATGTCCGGCTGAGAAAAGAACCAGCTTCAAGGGAGGAGACAGAGCCGAAAGAGGTCATTATTATGGACCATGCTAAGGCTCAAGCCCTACTTTCATCCTCGATGAAAGAGAGGGGCTTCTCGAATTCGAAGGTAGCAGCATTGAGCAAGAAGCTCCCTTCTTTTGTGTCCTCTTCTGATAGAGCCTTCCCCTTTTTACAAAAAGGGTTTGCGGCTGTCCTAAAGGCAATCGAGGCCGGCAAGCCTTGCCCCTCCCTGGAGGAGTGTAAACCCTTGTCGCTGGCTCTGCCTATGGACCACAAGGACTGGAAGGATGTCCATCTGACATTCTCAGTGGGAAAGTTGGAGGCTGATATTGCCGGACGGCAATTCGGCGAGGACCTCCCCAAGTTGTCCGAATTTCTTTTACGAAGAGAGTTCGAGACAAAAGAAAGACTGGCTGCCTCAATGTCTCATCAGACTACTCTTGAGACGATGGCAAGTGACCCTAAGGTCCATGAAATGTTCATGGTTGTGGCTAAGTCTCACCTAGCCACAGTGACGAAGGACCTTTATGGCTTCGTCAAGGCAAGGAGAGCTTGCAGGGAGTTCGTGTTCACCGGGGCTTCGGTGAGACACGAGCCAAGGAAGTTAATATCCTCCAACATTTGGGGAAAAGACCTTTTCCCTTCCGATGTGGTCAAAGAGGTTGTTGATAAGGCCGCCGTGGAGAATAGAAACCTTCTCCAGAAGTGGGGCCTGGCTATCAAAAGAAAATCTTCCCCGGATGAGGGTCCTCAACCAAAGAGGAAGAATATGAGGACTAGGCTACCATTTCGGCCAGCCAAGCCTTATAGACAGCAACAGCAACTGCAATTGCCTTTGCCTCCAGTGCCCCAGATGGTGGCACAAACCCCGACTACTTTTCAGTGGGTACCCCAGGCTGTGCCAGGTCAGTCAACCACATTCACCCCAACGTTCGAAGGACAGTCTTCTTCCTTTCGTGCAAAGCCTAGAGGAGCAGCCAGAGGCTCGTCTAGGCGCCCCTCAAGGGGAAGGGGATTCAGAGGTGGTCGTGGTCAAGGAGGCAAGACCTCAGGACGGCAGTCCAAGTGAAACGATACCGGTAGGAGGGAGACTAATGAAATTTTGGGATCGCTGGACCTTCGATCCCTGGGCCCAAAGCCTACTCAAGAATGGACTGGGTTGGAGCTGGTACAGCACTCCACCCCCATGCCTTCGGTTTTTCCAACACTCCACCCCCATTTTGGAGGAGTACGTTCAAGAACTGTTGGAGAAAAATGTGATCCGAAAGGTGAAGTCCATCAAATTCCAAGGGAGGCTGTTTTGTGTTCCCAAGAAAGACTCGGAAAAGCTCAGAGTCATTCTGGACTTGTCACCACTCAACAAGTTCATAGTGAATTGCAAATTCAAGATGCTAACACTGCAACACATAAGGACCTTACTGCCCAAGAGGGCATACTCAGTCTCTATAGACTTGTCAGACGCCTATTGGCACATCCCAATCAGCCGTCGACTCTCCCCCTACCTAGGGTTCAGGCTACAACGGAAACTGTACGCCTTCAGAGCCATGCCATTCGGGCTAAACATAGCCCCAAGGATTTTCACGAAGCTTGCGAGCGCAGCTCTCAAACAATTACGCCTAAAGGGAATTCAGGTAGTAGCCTACCTGGACGACTGGCTGGTGTGGGCAGCATCCGAGACCGAATGCTTACAAGCTTCCAGTCAGGTGATCCAGTTCCTAGAGTACCTAGGCTTCAAGATCAACAAGAAAAAGTCTCGACTTTCTCCATCCCAAAAGTTCCAGTGGCTGGGAATCCACTGGGACCTTTTGTCACACAGTTTCTCCATCCCAATGAAGAAAAGGAAGGAGATAGCGGGCTCTGTCAAGAGACTTCTAGATTCCAAAAGGATATCAAGACGCGAACAGGAGAGGGTACTAGGCTCTCTCCAGTTTGCTTCAGTGACAGACCCAGTGCTAAGAGCACAGCTAAAGGATGCAACCGGAGTTTGGAGAAGGTATGCATCAAAAGCGCGAAGAGACCTGAGAAGACCAGTGCCGCCTCGGCTACGTACTCTTCTCAGACCTTGGTCCCAAGCCAGACATCTAAAGAAGTCGGTTCTTCTTCAGCCACCTCCCCCGTCGATGACGATTCACTCAGACGCCTCAAAGGAGGGATGGGGAGGTCACTCTCATCGGAAAAAAGTCCAGGGGACTTGGTCCAAGCTATTCAGGACCTTTCATATAAACTTTCTAGAAGCTATGGCAGTGCTCCTTACCTTAAAGAAAGTCTCCCCGCGTCACTCGATCCACATAAGATTGGTGACAGACAGCGAGGTGGTTGTGAGATGTTTGAATCGACAAGGGTCGAGGTCACCACCTCTCAACCAAGTGATGTTAGCCATTTTCCGATTGGCAGAAAAGAAGAAGTGGTACCTGTCGGCAGTTCACCTTCAAGGAGTCCGCAATGTGACAGCGGACGCTCTATCCAGGTTCACACCGATAGAGTCGGAATGGTCCTTAGACGCAGGATCATTTTCCTTCATTCTGAATCAAGTCCCAGAACTGCAAATAGACCTCTTTGCGACGAAAGACAACAAGAAGTTGCCCCTGTACGTGTCCCCGTACGAGGACCCCTTAGCGGAAGCAGTGGACGCAATGTCCCTCGACTGGAACAGGTGGTCCAGGATTTATCTGTTCCCTCCTCACAACCTTCTGTTGAGGGTCCTCAACAAACTGAGATCCTTCAAGGGGGTAGCGGCAATAGTGGCCCACAAGTGGGCGAACAGTATGTGGTTCCCCTTGGCGTTGGAACTACAGATGAAGTTCGTGCCGCTACCACATCCAGTTCTGACCCAGCGAGTCCAGAAGTCGACTGTCTGCGCTTCATTACAGAAAACCCAGACCCTGCAGCTCATGATTTTCTCGCCCTAGTGGTGAGAAAGCGTTTCGGGATTTCGAGAGCTAGCATAGACTTCCTAGAGGAATACAAGTGCAAATCGACTAGAAGGCAATATGAGTCATCTTGGAGAAAGTGGGTGGCCTTTGTAAAGGCAAAGAATCCGCAGGAGATCTCAACAGACTTCTGCTTATCTTTCTTCATCCACCTCCATGGCCAAGGATTGGCAGCTAACACGATTTCAGTATGTAAATCGGCTTTGATGAGACCCATTTTATTTGCCTTCCAGATCGACCTAGGTAACGAGATCTTTAATAAAGTTCCGAAGGCCTGCGCTAGGCTCAGACCTTCAGCACCTCCAAAGCCCATTTCATGGTCTTTAGACAAAGTTCTTCATTTCGCCTCCCTGTTGAGCAATGAAGAATGTGCGTTAAAGGATTTAACGCAAAAAGTTATTTTCCTATTTGCACTCGCGTCCGGGGCCAGGGTTAGTGAGATCGTAGCCCTCTCGAGAGAGGCAGGTCGTGTTCAGTTCCTGGATGGGGGGGAGCTGAACCTGTTTCCGGATCCTACGTTTCTCGCCAAGAATGAGTTACCCACCAACAGGTGGGGTCCCTGGAGAATCTGCCCTCTGAAAGAAGATGCATCTCTATGTCCAGTAGAATGCCTAAAGGTCTATCTTCGTAGAACTTCAGACTTCAAGGGTAGTCAACTATTCAGGGGAGAAACATCAGGCTCAAATTTATCTCTGAATCAACTCAGAGCGAAAATGACATATTTTATTCGCAGAGCGGATCCTGACAGTACACCCGCAGGTCACGATCCGAGGAAAGTTGCCTCATCCCTAAATTTCTTTAATTGTATGGATTTTGAACATCTCCGGTCATACACGGGCTGGAAATCTTCCAGGGTGTTCTTTCGCCACTATGCGAAGCAAGTAGAGGAACTTAAGAGATCTGTGGTAGCAGTGGGTCGTGTAGTTAACCCTACTGTTTAACTCTGCGAGGAACAGTGGTCTTAATTGGGACGATTAAGTCCAGGGTGAGTGTGTAGGTACATACTGTACTACAAACTAAAATGAGGGCACCAAGTGCCCATATAGACTGTTCCTTCCTTCAAAGGTGAACCTCGCATAAGTTCAGACATGTGTGCCAAGCGTTTCTAACGCTAATGTGATTGATTTGTAATACAGATTTTTTATGACTTGATACCTTGGTATCTCATTAAAGTGGTGTTTAATGGTTTTTCTTTCAGATAAACAAGTTCTGTTTACTATCATACTTATGCTTAAAGTTTTGGGTTATCCCCTTTTATATAAATATATATATTTGTTGTTAACCTGTCTGTTTATTATCTGTCAATAAACTTGTTCTTGAGAACCTTGCGTCTCTTTCACCTGTGTCAATTTATTGGTATAATTGAGCATTTAATTCTATGTATCTTATCTGGGATAATTCTGATAGAATTGTTCTGTTTTGCAAGCTATGTTGCATTGGTTTATGTAAGTCCCCTAATGGGAGGACTCCGTCCCATAAAGGGACGAGGGCGGTTTTATTAGTTTCTTCCTATGCGGATATAAACCTTTGTCCAATACAAGTATTGTGGGATGACTGGTCAATATATTGACGCAGTAGTTCTATACAAACTATGCTTTACATAATATAGGGCGAGGCCACTATATTAGCTTGCCTGAGATTCATACATAGATATATGTACTCTTCGAGACTTTCCAGAGTCTAGTAGGACTCTTCCCTGTAGGGGGCAGGAAGCTCTAACATAGTTTATAGTTAGTTGAAAAGATGTATAACGGTAACATCTTAGGTCTCTAGGTCTAGTCGACCGGGAATAAATATCTCCGGGGAGTACGGCACGTTCTGAGAATCCACAGATACAGTAATGCTCTGGTACACTTCCATCAGGACGACATGGCTTGAGCCCAAAAAACGGATTTTGAGCGAAGCGAAAAATCTATTTTTGGGTGAGATAGCCATGTCGTCCTGATGGACCCGCCCTTGCCTTTCTAAGAAAGGACTGTAGGACCCCTCCCTACATACAGTATCTGTAGCACCTCGTGTACGCTACAAGGAATACAGATGGCGCCAGGATTGGCGCCAGGCACGCATACGAATCGGGGGATTGGGAGGCCTTGGGAGCGGCTCCCCCCTTTTTCTTCCCGAATTCGTATCTCGTCAATCTCCCTCCTACGAGACGAATCTCTATTTAGGTAGTAGATTGCCATGTGACGTGTCTAGAATACGTCCTCTGATATGTCGCGATATCCCTTTCACGAGGGATACTCGCTCCAGGAGTTAGAATTCTGGTACCTTAAGGTAAATTCTCTGGGAATATCGCCGTAGTTGTAATATACCCTAGGAAGCTACCCTATAGGAACTTCCATCAGGACGACATGGCTATCTCACCCAAAAATAAATTTTTCGCTTCGCTCAAAATCCGTTATATATATATATATATATATATATATATATATATATATATATATATATATATATATACATATATATATTCTATTATTATTATTATTACTAGCCAAGCTACAACCCTAGTTGGAAAAGCAAGATGCTATAAGCCCAAGGGCTCCAATAGGGAAAAATAGCCCAGTGAGGAAAGGAAATAAGGAAATAAATAAATGATGAGAATAAATTAACAATACATCATTCTAAGACCAGTAACAACGTCAAAACAGATATGTCATATATAAACTATTAACAACGTCAAAAACATTTATGTCATATACAAACTATAAAAAGACTCATGTCAGCCTGGTCAACATAAAAACATTTGTTCCAACTTTGAACTTTTGAAGTTCTACTGATTCAACTACCCGATTAGGAAGATAATTCCACAACTTGGTAACAGCTGGAATAAAACTTCTGGAATACTGTGTAGTATTGAGCCTCATGATGGAGAAGGCCTGGCTATTAGAATTAACTGCCTGCCTAGTATTACGAACATGATAGAATTGTCAAGGGAGATCTGAATGTAAAGGATGGTCAGAGTTATGAAAAATCTTATGCAACATGCATAATGAACTAAC
>NC_090752.1:27596412-27598912 GCF_036898095.1 Palaemon carinicauda
TCTTTCTCCACTTCCCCAGACTGTTCAATGCATTACAAAATCCATGATGATAAACAACATAGGTGAGAGCACATTCCCTTAGAGTATCATACTGTTTACAGGAAATTCATTTGTTAGGACTCCACTAACAGTTCTTTGCACTTGACATGGTCATGTGCAGACTTATTGAAATTTACATATTTAAAAGGAACTCCCTAATAACCCATGACTCTCTACAAAATTGGCCGGTGTACATTATCAAAGGCTTTTTCAAAGTCTAGAAATGCAATTAAAAGTGGATTTCTATATTCTACACATTGCTGTACCACATGTCTTAAAATGAAAAGTTGGTCAGTACAACTTCTACCTTTTCTGAATGCTGCTTGTTCGTCTCTAAGTTTTTCATAGATCTTTCTTCTCTCTATTCTCTTTAAAATGAGCATACTATATATTTCCATGACAACTGACGTAAGTGTGATACCACTCTAATTATTGTACTCGGTCAGATTTTTTTTTTTTTTTTAACCAACACTCCTAGTTCCCATTCATTAGTTTTATTCCTCTTAACGCCACTTTCTATAAAGTAATCTTGTAAGTATTCTGCGAGTCACTTCATCTTCAACCATTATCATTTCTGCAGTTATTCCATTTTATCCAGGGCTTTCTATTTCTTTAGTGTTTTAATGATAGTTTCCACTTAGAAATTTAAATTAAAATCATTAGTATTAAAACAGTACATACCTGGCATTCTAAAACTTTTAGATATGTATGCAATAACAAAATTCAAATTATAAACATTAAAACGGTGCACAAATGGCATTTTGAACTGTGAAATCAGTATGAAACTTGATATTCTTTAGCTATGTGGAATCTGTATGCAAAAAAAAAAAATTCTCAAAGTATATGATATCTATATGAAAATCGAAATTCGGAAACTAGGTGAAATCTGTATGAAATCTAAAAATTCTGAATCCATGTGAAATCTGTTTGAAACTCAAAAAGAAAAAAAAGAAAAAACAAAACTACAGTATGTCGAATCTGTATGAAACTCAAAATTCTGAAACTATGTGAAATCTATATAGAACTCAAAACTCTGCAACTAACTGAAATCTGTAAGAAATGCCAAATTCTTAAACTATATGAAATTTGTATGAAACTCAAAATTCTTAAACTTTGAAATCTATATGAAACCCAAAGTTTTGAAACTATGTGAAATCTGTATGCCATTCAAAATCTTTAAACAGTGATATTTGTAGGCAAAACAAAATTCTTAAACTGTACGAAATTTAAATGGAACTCATAATTCTTAAACGATGTGAAATCTGTATATAAATAAAACATTCTGAAACTATCTGGAATCTGTATAAGAATCATACATTCTGCAACTAAGTGAAATGTGTATGAAATCTCAAAACTGTTGAATTGTGAAATAAGCCGGCAATGGAAAATTCTTATGAATTGATGTTAATCTGTATATTATCTAAATAGTAGTCCATATTCAATCTTAAAATATTCACTGTTTACAAATTCTAAAAAGTACAGTATTTTATATATATATATATATATATATATATATATATGTATATATATATATATATATATATATATATATATATATATAATATATATATATATATATATATATATATATATATATATTTATATATATACATATATATATATATATATATATATATATATATATATATATATATATATACATATAAATATATATATATATATATATATATATAGAGAGAGAGAGAGAGAGAGAGAGAGAGAGAGAGAGAGAGAGAGAGAGAGATAAAATTCCAATTCTGATAACTATGCTAAAATTGTAGAATACATGTACTTAAAAAATAAAATACCTTTTAAACTAACATTCATAACACATTCACGCCGGACATAAGAATAAAAAAATTGAAAAAAAAAATGGCAAAAAATGTACAAATCGCTTCTTCGATAGAGAATCCAACACACAAAAGTACATGAAACCTGTCTTATCGAGGATCCCCACGTCCAAATAGCAGTAAATCCCAGAAGGTACGGGATTACGAACCACTACTGAGGAAAATTACGGCCACTTGTTATTGGAGGAGAGAGAGAGAGAGAGAGAGAGAGAGAGAGAGAGAGAGAGAGAGAGAGAGAGAGAGAGAAACATTATTTGATCATAAAAGAGAACTTGAAATAATGTGAACAAAAGACAAGTACGTGTTAAACACCAGAAGAGGGCTCTCCTTGCTTAAGAATTTCATTTCTTGTGGTTTTTATTTTGTAAGTCCATAGAGAAGTAAATAAAAGAAAAAAAAACCGAAAAAAACGATAAAATCGGAGGATTAATGTAAGAATAAGGAAGAAACAATACCTGATGGATATTCTAAAAAAAAAAAAAAAAATTCAAAGGATGTACACAATGTCTGAGCCAAAAAGAAAAAAAATTGTAACGCATCGCTGAAAAGTGAAGAAAAGAGCATGTCCAAGGTAAAACGAAAAGACAGAATTTTGGAGAGAATGCGAGTCG
>NC_090752.1:27606412-27636412 GCF_036898095.1 Palaemon carinicauda
AAGATAGGAGCCTGAACAGATACCCAACTGGGTTTGGAAAATATGAAAGATGAGAGCCTGAACCCATAACTAGCTGGGTTTGGAAAAAATGAAAGGTGGGAAGCTGAATTCATACCTGTCTGGCTTTGAAAAATATGAAAGATGGGAGCCTGAACCCATAACTGGCTGGGTTTGGATAATACGAAAGGTGAGAGACTGAACACATCCCTAACTGGGTTTGGAAAATATGAAAGATGGGGGCCTGAACCCATAACTGGTTGTGTTTGGAAAATAGGAAAAGTGGGAGCCTTAATCCATATCTCGCTGGTTTTGGAAAATATGAAAGATGGGAGCATAAACTCATACCTGGCTGGGTTTGGAAAATATGAAAGGTGGGAGCCTGAACCCATAGCTTGCTGGGTTTGAAAATATGAAAGGTGGGTGCCTGAATCCATACCTGTCTGGGTTTGGAAAATATGAAAGATGGAAGCCTGAACCCATAGCTTGCTGGGTTTGAAAATATGAAAGGTGGGTGCCTGAATCCATACCTGTCTGGGTTTGAAAATATGAAAGGGGGAGCCTGAATCCATACTTGGCTGCATTTGGAAAATATGAAAGGGGGAGCCTTAATCCATACCTGGCTGGGTTTGGAAAAAATGAAAGATGGGAGCCTGATCGCATACCTAACTGGGTTTGGAAAATATGAAAGATGGTAGCCTGAACCCATAGCTTGCTGGGTTTGAAAATATGAAAGGTGGGTGCCTGAATCCATACCTGTCTGGGTTTGGAAAATATGAAAGGGGGAGCCTGAATCCATACCTGGCTGCATTTGGAAAATATGAAAGATGGGAGCCTGAATACATAACTGGCTGGGTTTGGAAATATGAAAGATGGGAACCTGAATCCATAACTGGCTGGGTTTGGAAAATATGAAAGATGGAAGCCTGAACCCATAGCTTGCTGGGTTTGAAAATATGAAAGGTGGGTGCCTGAATCCATACCTGTCTGGGTTTGAAAATATGAAAGGGGGAGCCTGAATCCATACCTGGCTGCATTTGGAAAATATAAAAGGTGAGAGCCTGAATCCATAACTGGCTGGGTTTGGAAATATGAAAGATGGGAACCTGAATCCATAACTGGCTGGGTTTGGAAATATATAATGTGGGAGCCTGAATCCATAACTGGCTGGGTTTGGAAATGTGAAAGATGGGAGCCTGAATCCATAACTGGCTGGGTTTGGAAATGTGAAAGATGGGAGCCTGAATCCATAACTGGCTGGGTTTGAAAATATGAAAGATGGGAGCCTGAATCCATAACTGGCTGGGTTTGGAAATATGTAAGGTGGGACCCTGAATCCATAACTGGCTGGGTTTGGAAATATGAAAGATGGGAGCCTGAATCCATAACTGGCTGGGTTTGAAAATATGAAAGATGGGTGCCTGAATCCATAACTGGCTGGGTTTGAAAATATGAAAGATGGGAGCCTGAATCCATAACTGGCTGGGTTTGGAAATATGTAAGGTGGGACCCTGAATCCATAACTGGCTGGATTTGGAAATATGAAAGATGGGAGCCTGAACCCATAACTGGCTGAGATGGGAGCCTGAATCCATAACTGGGTGGGTTTGGAAATATGTAAGGTGGGACCCTGAATCCATAACTGACTGCGTTTGAAAATATGAAAGATGGGAGCCTGAATCCATAACTGGCTGGGTTTGGAAATATGTAAGGTTGGACCCTAAATCCATAACTGGCTGGGTTTGGAAATATGTAAGGTGGGACCCTGAATCCATAACTGGCTGGGTTTGAAAATATGAAAGATAGGAGCCTGAACAGATACCCAACTGGGTTTGGAAAATATGAAAGATGAGAGCCTGAACCCATAACTAGCTGGGTTTGGAAAAAATGAAAGGTGGGAAGCTGAATTCATACCTGTCTGGCTTTGAAAAATATGAAAGATGGGAGCCTGAACCCATAACTGGCTGGGTTTGGATAATACGAAAGGTGGGAGACTGAACACATCCCTAACTGGGTTTGGAAAATATGAAAGATGGGAGCCTGAACCCATAACTGGTTGGGTTTGGAAAATAGGAAAAGTGGGAGCCGTAATCCATATCTCGCTGGTTTTGGAAAATATGAAAGATGGGAGCATAAACTCATAGCTTGCTGGATTTGAAAATATGAAAGGTGGGTGCCTGAATCCATACCTGTCTGGGTTTGGAAAATATGAAAGGGGGAGCCTGAATCCATACCTGGCTGGGTTTGGAAAAAATGAAAGATGGGAGCCTGATCGCATACCTAACTGGGTTTGGAAAATATGAAAGATGGGAGCCTGAACCCATAGCTTGCTGGGTTTGAAAATATGAAAGGTGGGTGCCTGAATCCATACCTGTCTGGGTTTGGAAAATATGAAAGAAGGAAGCCTGAACCCATAGCTTGCTGGGTTTGAGAATATGAAAGGTGGGTGCCTGAATCCATACCTGTCTGGGTTTGGAAAATATGAAAGATGGGAGCCTAAAAACATACCTAACTGGGTTTGGAAAATATGAAAGATGGAAGCCTGAACCCATAACTAGCTGCGTTCGGAAAATATGAAATGTGGGAACCTGAATCCATACCTGGCTGCATTCGGAAAATATGAAAGATGGGAGACTGAATACATAACTGGCTAGGTTTGGTAAATAGGAAAGGTGGTAGCCTGAATCCATAACTGGCTGGGTTTGGAAATATGAAAGATGGGAGCCTGAACCCATAACTGGCTGGGTTTGAAAATATGAAAGGTGGATGCCTGAATCCATACCTGTCTGGGTTTGGAAAATATGAAAGGGGGAGCCTGAATCCATACCTCGCTGCATTTGGAAAATATGAAAGATGGGAGCCTGAATACATAACTGGCTGGGTTTGGAAAATATGAAAGGGGGAGCCTGAATCCATACCTGGCTGGTTTTGAAGAATGTGAAAGGTGGGAGCCTGAATGCATACCTGGCTGGGTTTGGAAAATATGAAAGATGGAAGCCTGAACCAATAGCTTGCTGGGTTTGAGAATATGAAAGGTGGGTGCCTGAATCCATACCTGTCTGGGTTTGGAAAAAATGAAAGATGGGAGCCTAAAAACATACCTAACTGGGTTTGGAAAATATGAAAGATGGGAGCCTGAACCCATAACTGGCTGGGTTTGAAAATATGAAAGGTGGGTGCCTGAATCCATACCTCTCTGGGTTTGGAAAATATGAGGGATGGGAGCCTGAAAACATACCTAACTGGGTTTGGAAAATATGAAATGTGGTAGCCTGAATCCATACCTGGCTGGAATTGGAAAATATGAAAGGTGGGAGCGGGAATCCATACCTGGCTGGAATTGGAAAATATGAAAGGTGGGAGCGTGAATCCTTACCTGTCTGGATTTAAAAAAATATGAAAGATGGGAGCCTGAACCCATAAATGGCTATGTTTTAAAAATATGAAAAGTGCGAGCCGGAATCCATACCTCTATGGCTTTGGAAAATATGAAATATGGGAACCTGAATCCATACCTAACTATGTTTGGAAAATATGAATGAAAGAATGATTTGAAGTGTTCTCTGGCATCCTGACATCGAAAGTCATTGACGCCGATATCGTTTATTATAAATAAAGATAAAAAGAATATTCAATTAAAACCAGAAAAGTAAATATGTTATAAAAGTTAAATATCATTAAGAAGACGTGCCTGATATAAATTTTAAAATGCCACTAGCAGTGTACAACACATCATGTCCAAGGATCTTAGCAAGGATGAACATGCCATCCTCACCCCGAGCCTAAAACAGATATCTATTTCTTTCCGAGCTATAAGTGGGGCAGTCAGTCAACACATGCCTCACTGTCAAGGGTATCAAACAGTCGTCGCAATATGGTTGGTGGCGGCCAGCCAACAGAAATGCGTATGTCATCCGAGTGTGACCAATGCGGAGACGACAAAGAGTAGTCTCCCATTTTTGGGGCTTCCCATTATACCTACAAGGGGATATACCAATCACAATTTCTCTCATCTTATTTTCGGTTAAACTATCCCATTGCTGTTGGCAATTGTTATAAATAGAATTGTTAATTGCTGGTAAAAAATCATTAGAGAAAATGGGATACCTTCTTGGTAGCAACTCGGCTGCAGCACTCTTTGCCAGTGAATCTGCCTCTTCATTTCCATACACACCTACCTGTGCCGGTACCCAGCCATATCGAACTGTTATACCTTTTAGGCCAATAATTAAAAGCCACTATAAAATACTTAAAACTAAAGGGTTACAAGAATTAAAACCTTCTAAAGCTTGAAAAATACTTCTTGAATCACTATAAAAGATAAAATTGCCCTCCTCTTTTAACGCTATTTTCTCAATAGCGGTTAGTATGCCATATAATTCACCAGTAAATATGGAAGATATTGGATGAAGTGCCCTCTACAGTTAAAAGAACTACTATATACTCCAAATCCAACGCCAGCATCGGATTTGGAGCCATTGGTATATATAAAAGTTGATTCCCTATGTTCTTCAACATGTTCCATAAAAAAGAGACCTAGCTTCTAAGTCATGTTTTTTTAACTCCAATAAAATATTTACAAAAAGATATCTCTGGTAATTTCCACGGAGAGGTTGATGATATCTTAAATGGAGGCACCTTACCTGTAATTATATCAAGACTTTTTAATAATAGGGAGTCTGTAACCTAAACCAATACAGAATAATGGAAAACATTCGGTAATGGTATAGAGGTAACTCTCCAGCATCAATCAGGAGACTTGGGATAGGTGAGGTTCTAAACGTTCCTGTAAACAATCTAATACCAGCATGATGTATTGAATCAAATATCTTTAATCGGCTTGGGGTGGCTGAGGAATATATTTCACGCCCATAACTAATTTTGGAAAGAAATTAACGCCTTGTATAATTCTAAAATAGTTTTACTGTTTGCCCCCCCCCCCCCCTTTGATGAATGGGACGATACTTTAAAAAGATTCAGAGCCTCGAGATATTTAGCTTTCAACGCATTCAAGTGAGGAACCCATGTAAGCCTACAATCGAAAATCCATCCTGAAAATTTAGCTTCACCTACACATGGGATCCATTGACCTTTCATGTATATATCCGGATCTGGATGTACTCCCCTGATACGACAGAAATAGACAATAGTAGTTTTGCTTGTTGAAAACTTGAACCCATTCATATCAGCCCCTTGAATAATTTTGTCAATTGCGAGTTGTAGTTTTCTCTCAACCATTGTCATTCTAGCTCCAGCAAATACGGAGATATCATCCACAAATAGTGTTGAGATAATATCTTGGGGAATGACTGAGGTTATCCCATTAATTGCTAGTGCAAACAGGGTCACATACAGCACACTACACTGGGGAACTCCTTCTTGACATTTCATCTCTGATGGAGTTTCTCCCCCTCTCACTTGAAAAGCTCTACGTGACAGAAATGATTGAATAAACAGTGGTAGCTCTCCTCTAAATCTCAATTCATGAATGGTTTTAAGTATACCATATCTCCATGCAGTATCATATTATGCAAGATGGGAGCCTGAACCCATAACTGGCTTGGTTTGGTAAATATGAAAGGTGGGAGCCTGAATCCATACCTGACTGGGTTTGGAAAAAATGAAAGATGGGAGCCTGATCGCATACCTAACTGGGTTTGGAAAATATGAAAGATGGAAGCCTGAATCTGTATCTGGCTGAGTTTGGAAAATTTGAAAGATGGACCTGAACTCATACCTGGTTGGGTTTGGAAAATATGAAAGGTGTAAGCCTGAATCCATACCTGGCTGTGTTTCTAGTTGGAAAATTTTGTTTACTATACATGGGATCCAATGAAGAAGAAAAATAATTCAATTGGGAAAGGGAAAACTGTTAGAAGACTTAGATTACAGGATAGTACAGAGGAATACATTATGTTGGTGAGCTTCTCATGTGTGTATTTGGGGTAATTAAAACGAGGATTTAGCAGCTAAATCAGCGATCAATTCACCAAAACCAACTTTTAAATTACACGTGAAAGATTATATAATCCACTTAAAGCCTTTCCTAGCTACAAAGGATAATATTTTATAAGAAATAAAGCCAATATTTTCTCTTTGGGGATCTTCAGAGCAAAAGGAAAAGAGAACTAAAGTAATTTTAGCTTTAGCAAGATCGAGTATGTCACATAAAACTGACGCATGGGTATCTGATGTGTACACATCGTGAACCCAGGTGCTATGAGTGACAGTATTTTAACAATAAAACATATTCTTAACGATTGTAAAGGTTTTAAAGGAGAGAGATTTGGCTTGGTTTTATTAACCTTTTGTCGGACTGAGAAGTTCTGTTTTTTAGGATTTCAACTTTTTTAAGAAACAAAAGCTTTATTGATAAGACTTAAACTTTCATTTATCACAGAGCTTTACCTCACAATTGATTTATTATTTTTGTCCAATATATTTACTATATATCCTATATATCTATAGCTTAACATTAATAAATTTTTCTTTCCAAATTTAATCGAACCAGCTCTGTATAAGTCAAAGTTGACTCATTGGATGATGATAATAATAATAATAATAATAATAATAATAATAATAATAATAGAAGAGCAACTTGAATGATATAACGGTGGAAAGAGGTGAATTTAGAGATATATCGGATCATCAGGTTAAAACAAGAGCTAATGTAACTATCAATTAAAGAAATGTGAAAATGTGGCTGTAAAAGTAATTCCGATTAGTGCACAAGAGAAGAAGGAAGGAAGCGAAGCATGAATCATGTATAGGACGGGCACTAGGATGAATCATGTGCTAGGTTGTAGGTTGGCCAGGGAACCAGTCACCCGTTGAGATACTAACGCTAGAGTTATTAGGACCTTTGACTGGTCGCATAATACTACATTGGATCCCTCTCTCTGGTTACGGTACATTTTTCCTTAGCCTACACATACATCGAATATTTTGGCCTATTCTATCCACATTCTCCTCGGTCCTGACAACATTGAGATTACCAAAAATTCTTCTTCGCGGAAGGGAATAACTACTGCATTGTAATTGTTCAGTGACTAATTTCCTCTTGGTTAGGATAGAGATTCTTTAGCTATGGTAAGCAGCTATTCTATGAGAAGGGCACTTCAAAATCAATACATTGTTCTTTAGTCTTGGGTAGTGCCATAGTCTGTACCATGGTCTTCCATTGTCTTAGTGTGGAGTTCTCTTGCTTGAGTGAACACTCGGGCACACAGTTCTATCTTATATCTCTTCCTATTGTGTTTTATTGTTTTAAGTTTTTAGTTTATATCTTGAAGATTTTAATTTAATTACTGTTTCTAAAGTGTTCTAGTTTAATAGTTCATTGCAGTTTATTTTCCTCAATAGCACCCTGCTTTTCCAACTAGTGTTGTAGCTTGGCAAATAATAATAATAATAATAATAATAATAATAATAATAATAATAATAATAATAATAATAATAATGGTGATGATAATAATAATAATAGCAATATTAATATTATTATTAATAATAATAAAAAAAATAATGATAATAACGTTAAAGTAACGGAGGACGATTGATTAGATGGAGAGTTATGAAAATTCCCAGATGGGCTCATAGCACCAGTAAGGGGTATTTAGGGGTATAATCTGAGAGCACAAGGGAAGAAACATATTAACTGTTCGAATGAAGGGAAAAAAGGTTCAGTGAGGGGAAAAACTAATTATTTGAGGTGCAGATGCAGGATCACACAATCGAACTAGTGCTGTTATGAGATAGTTAACAATAGGGTTTAAAAGGAAAAGATAGCAAGTTAGAAAAAATAGGGGCGAAAAAGGTGATTAGAACTTCAAAAGAATAAAATGTTTTTTGCAAATGAAATAGATTCAGCGAGACAGAATAATGAACAAATAGAACCTATTGTAATGCATATAAATTTCATTAAAACCTCAAGTCTTGGAACACATAGTTGATACTGATACAAGACAAACATAAATGCTAGAAAATCTTATTTTTTTCCCAGTACATTGCTCTGTTACTTAAACATTTGAAAAAAGAAAAAACAATACAAAATACATGGCCTTCTGGAGGAAATCCCGTTAACACTGAATGTTTTCGATAACAGCCAAGCATTGGATTGGATTATAAAATTCAGGCCTCAAGCCAAACACTGGGGCATCAAAGGCCACGCTGAGCTATACGATACAATTTAATCAACTGTGTTTGTAGACTCACACCACTTGGTATTTCATACAATAACATCTAAATGTGAAATAACAATGGGTTAGAAAGATTAAGTAAATAAATGAATAAAACGAATTAATGCTTGTAATAAAACCTAATACACTATATACATTTTTTCACGTTGAAGGTATTACAATTTTCTCCCAGTATATCTCTTAAAGGTTTGTCCTGGAATGAATGTGGCCTCCTCCGAAGATTAAAAACAGGACTATCTACTAAAATATGTTTAATATCAATAGTAAGATATTCCAACAACTTCTTTTAGTCATAAAGTATTTTCCTTTTCGCTACTAGCACAGTGCAAAAATCCTTTGTCTAGCTAAGGTCTAAGCAACAGTCGAAATAAAACACTGCCGTCAACCACATCTAGATTTCTAAGTTTATGAATATTTATATACGTACAGTTGTTCATAAAAAGTTTTTAGAAAGAACTTATTTTTCAGCAAATGTGGAATATAGCTGACGCTTGAAATAAGATTAGCCAATAAGTTAATCTTAAAAAGAACCTAATTCTAGATTTTTTAGAATCATTAAATTGCTAAGTCATGATCTACAAAAGTAGTCTTACGTCAAGTTAGCCTATGTTTCAACTTTTAGTGGCAATTTTCTCATCAGATAGGAATGATCCCTAAATATAGCAAGCCTCTCTCTCTCTCTCTCTCTCTCTCTCTCTCTCTCTCTCTCTCTCTCTCTCTCTCTCTCTCTCTCTCTCTCTGAAAAACTTGGACTTATGAAACAACCCAAATGACTCTTTACTTTAATCCTAATAACAAATTCCCTCCATCCAAAAATTCATCCGAATTCTTCCAAATAGAACGTTCGTCCAGTCGGTCAGAATCACGAGAGTTATTTTCATCATCGGTTTTTCCTGAAAGTTTTGAATAAATGAGAAGTCCAAATAATTTTTAAACAAAACTTTTTCATGAGGGATAGCGCTTCGAATTTTTAGAAGCTTCCTTGATTTTCATTTCATATCTTTTCAGTGATAAGTAATCCTTTAAGGTAGAATATATGAAATGTGACAACACATACATTGATTAAATCTGTCAACGTAAAACTGATGAATTAATCGGCAAACTCGATACTTCAAAATGTGATATTAAAAAAGTATACATTTCAAAATACTGCAGTTTTATTGCTTAGTTCATGAAACATCAAGGAGTTATTTGGTCTACAAGGAACTCTTCAGGATTAGCACATTATCGGCCATTCAATATAAGAAACAAAGAACCTTAAATGAGAGTTCAGAAATTAATGATTAAAACATCTGTGCCATAAGAGCTTTCTGAAACGATTAAAAGTCATCAAATTCCTGATTGGAGTTATATACCGTAAGATTCTTGGAGGATATGAACATCATTGTATTCCTGAGGGGATTTGAAGGTCATAAGATTCCTGAAAGGAGCAAAGTAATTTTATTATTATTATTATTATTATTACTATTATTATTATTATTATTATTACTACTACTACTACTACTACTTGCTAAGCTACAACCCTAGTTGGAAAAGAAGGATGCTATAAAACCAGGGGCTCCAACAGGGAAAATAGCCCAGTGAAGAAAGGAAACAAGGAAAAATAGAATATTTTCAGAACTGTAACAACATTAAAATTAATATTTCCTATATAAACTAAAATTTTAACGAAACAAGAGGAAGAGAAATTAGAGAGAATATCGTGCCCAAGTGTACCCTCAAGCAAGAGAACTCTAACCCAAGACAGTGGAAGGCCATGGTACAGAGGCTATAGCACTACCAAAGACTAGAGAGCAATGGTTTGATTTTGGAATGTCCTTCTCCTAGAAGAGATGCTTACCATAGCTAAAGAGTCTCTTCTACCCTTACCAAGAGGAAAGTAGCCACTGAACAATTACAGTGCAGTAGTTAAACCCTTGAGCGAAGAAGAATTGTTTGGTAATCTCAGTGTCGTCAGGTGTTTGAGGACAGAGAAGACTCTGTAAAGAATAGGCCAGACTATTCGGTGTATGTGTAGGCAAAGGGAAAGTGAACCGTAACCAGTGAGAAGTATCCAATGAAGGGATTCTAAAATCCTAAGATTTCTGGTGTAATTAATGGTCATAAGATCATTGATCTGGTTAAATATCATCAGATTCCTGAATTTGTTCAAAGGGATCAAATGCCACGTGATTCCTGAAGGGATGAAGAGTAATAAGATTCCCATTTGGATCAAGGGTCCAAGGATTACTGAAATTATTAAAAGGTACATGATAAACTGTACGATTAAAAGTTCATAAGATTCCTAAAGGGATTAGAAGTCACAAGAATCCTAAATCGATTATTGAAATAAGATTGCTGAATCAATTAGGGGTCTAAAATTTTCTGGAGGGATTGAAGGTCATGATATTCCTGAACAGATTACATTTAAAGTCCACAAGATTCCTAAAGGGCTTTAAAGACACAAGATTCCCAATGAGAATCAATGGTCAAAGGTCTGTGAAGAGATTGGAATTCATAAAACTCGTGATAAGATGGAAAGTTATAAGATTCTTAGATACATTTAACAGTCGTAAGAATCCGGAGGAGATTAAAACTCCTAAGATTTTCGAAGAAATTTAAAGAATTTTAAATCCCGGACGGAATTAAGGGAAGAGGATCCTTAAGTTGATTAAGTCCTCATATTTCTGAACTGATTAAAGGTCACAAATTTCAAAAAAGAATTCGACTTTATAATAATTCTCAAGGGATTTAAAGGTCGTAAGATTCATGATGAGATATAAAAACTATGAAATTCCCGAAGTGATTTAAAGGTCATAAGATTCACCAAGTCATAAAATTTCCAAAGGCATGAAAGGTCGTAAGATTCGCGAACCAATAAAACGAAGGTGGGAAAGAACCTCAGGAGAGGATTTCTGTCACTTCACCAATAGCAAATGAAAGTTAGCCTCTTGACCATCTAAAAAATGGTATAACTAAAACAATTGCCATTGATTATCTATCAAAGATTTTGTGTGGTTACCCACCGTGTATTTTCAATATTCACAATCGCCGACGTTCTCTGCAATTACAATAATTTATGTACTGTACACTTCGAAACCAAGGTTAAAATATGTTTATTGGGCAATAATAGTCAGGCTAACTTCTCTGTGTTTGGGACTAAGATATTTTAACTAATACCGAATTAAATACGCAAACTCTTATACGAAATGATAAAAATGCCATTTCTAATACAGCGTTTACATCTGGAGCAATATTACGTATTTTACAGCTCCTGAACAAGTTCAAGTGTTCTCTTCACATCTGGGTGCATTTTTTTGTTAAACTATAGAACTACCACTCCTGTAAGAGACAAATGCACACCTCCCAGTTATCAATATATAGGTACATGCACAGTGAGTTTGACTCGAGAGTTGAGTACATCCCTTATCCCATTTATACATAATTGGAAGTGAATAATGAAAAACCTTCTAATTCAGGAGAGTGGATAAACGTAGTTTTCTTTCAGAGTTAAAGTCCATGTGCATTGCAGCTGCTCCCCCTCTCTCTCTCTCTCTCTCTCTCTCTCTCTCCTCTCTCTCTCTCTCTCTCTCTCTCTCTCTCTCTCTCTCTCTCTCTCTCTCAACGAGTCCCAAAATATAGAAAAAAAATAGGTATCAAATTTCAAGGGAACAGAGCAATAATGAACGGCATAACAAAAGTTTAAAGTTTTGAAAAAGGGATGGAAAACATTTCTCCGGAAAGGGAGTATCAGCAAAAATCTTAATAGCATGAAAATGTCACGAAAGAAAGGAACAGCGTTAAAACTGATTCATGAAAACACAGAAACTAGACGGATCATAAAAAGAGACGAAATGAAGATCAAACGGGGAGGATGATGGGGAAAATGGAGGAACGAAAAATGCTGCGAAGCGGAGGACGACATTAAAACTTTAAGCAAAGTCTTTACCCGAGAGTTAAGTGAGAGGAAATTCCCGAAATGAAGACATTCCTTGTTCAGGGGGGCGGGCACAACAAAGGCGGCCAGTAAACGCAGGAAGAGGAGGGAAATAGAATTAAATATGAAATGACCAAATTGTTGTGCAGCGGTGAGGTTCATTGTGCCAGAGCCCTTTATACACGGCTCTGCACTGTGTATCATCATCACGAAAGTTAAGTGTGAAGTAGAGAGGAAACATAAACGTGAAAGACAAGGGAAATTCAAAGGAAATGGTAAAAGTTTTTGAATGCAGTGACCAAGTTTCGAGATCTTGAAAGAGGCTTCTAAAATCAGGACGAAGAAGTACAAACCTTAGACAACAAACATTCCCTATAGCCAGGGTTGAAAAAAAAAAAAAAAATCAGGATTTTTCCTTAAAGATTTTAAAAAGATCGATTAATTCAATTTAAATCAGATTTTTTTTTATTTGAATAAATTGTCTTGATTATTTGTTTCCGTCTTATAAGGGTTTTGTCTGGTAATGAACTTGATTTATGCTAAATGAAACCATAGCTTAATGTACATTACTCAAGATGAGTTTTCTCTTAAAGAATAAAATTCAGACTAATTATTTAATCGTAGCGGACAAGTTATATTAACTAGTACATAAATATACAAAAATAAGCGAAACAGGAATCAAACAAAAATACAAATATACAGCATATTTTATTTTAATATAAAGTACACAGTAAGAAATAAAACTAAAAACATATCAAGGACTTCTCCATGTGCGTACTGTACTAGCAACCAAATTTGTAATTCCTATTAACGCTGTTAAAGAAAAATCAAGACATTTATATTTTCTACAACTACAACTCCAGATCTTGAAAACACCAAGTTTACTCCTAAATGTTATAGCTATTACCTATGATTTTGTTCATTTGTTGCAATACTTATAAATAGTAACTAGTTTTGGAAAAAATCATTGTTCCAAGATAATTTCTGACAGTATATTTAATTTTGATTTAAATTATGATTTTACTCTGATTAAAATCTATCTAAATCAGTTGATTCAAATCATTTGATTTAAATCAAAACAACCCTGCCAGAGGACAATCAAATAAGTCGTTTGTTAAACCCATTTTCACGGTTTTAAAATACTCTTCTTGATATGTCTGTGGTTTCAGAATACTGTATTTCAAGAACTGGTGGATAGAATTTGATGAAACTTGACAACTTTATTGATTGGGTGACCCTCTCGATATGTTAACCTCTTATCAACATATGTCCTCTGGATCAACTTCTTCCAAGAGCATATAATCCAAAGATTGTCACTAAATGAGAATATCTATCAAGCTCCATCAAATTCTGTTCACCCGTTCTTGAGGCATCTAGAAAAATATTACACACTTGCAGATGCCCGTGAACACATACTCGAGGTTCTTTTCAACTGAAAGAAAGACAATGAACTACGTCCACAAGGATAGATATTAAACTCATGAAAATTAATACATACAGCAACTTTTGCTTATTACTTCCACAGTAATTTAAATAAAACATTGATTAAACTCACGGCTGGTCAAGTTACCGTTCTAGATCATTATTTTTTCTCGCACGGAGTCAATAAATAAAACTGTCAAGTAACAAATGACACCGCAGAAGAAATAATTGCTTCTATATCAATAACAATTTGTCAGTGCCCAAAGTGAAAAGGTCATTAAGGGAAAATGCATTTCATGGTATTAACAAACCGGAAATGGCTCTGATGAAAATAAGTTGGCATTACTAAAGTGAAGGAAAAAGAGGAATGCTTGACCCACAGTTTTCTGGTAAAAATAAAATAATGATGGTACATTAATTAGAAAAACATGAAGACTACAGTGGAGATAAATGAAGGAATGTAAGATAAAAGTGTAAAGAATTAAGCATATTCAAATTGATAGATGGATGAAGAAATCTAAATTACGAGGTAAAATGAGGAATCATATGAAAACATTAAGGATTAAACTTACTTAAATGAGGATATATAAGATGAATATCGCACAATACTAAATGCACTTTATTGGAAAAACAATAAAAAAACTCCCTCAATAATAACAATAATAATAATAATAATAATAATGATGATGATGATGATGATGATTATTATCATTATTATTATTAACATTATTATGTAAGCAAAACATCGGTAAAGATACAAGAAATTATTATTTTTATTATTATTATTATTATTATTATTATTATAATTATTATTATTATTATCATTATTATTATTATTATCATTATTATTACCTAAGCAAAACTTTGCCAAAGATACATGAAAATCAACGCGTCATAGCACCCGAGGCTCTTCTAATTGAAATGTATAGAATGGGGAATTTCTAGAACTTTTGGATCCTGTTGTAACTTGGTGACAGGCAGGAGAAGTTGCAGTTCGGGAAAACATTTCAAAGGGATTTAGTAACAAGAAGTTAAATGTTGGCAAAAATAAGAAGCCATGGAGTACTGCGAAGTATGTTAGTTAGGACGGAATAATAACTGAATTTCGCAGAAATTTGATGGAAATTGTTACAAGTAAGGCCGGAATCACATCGAAATACAAAACGAGAAACGTGAGACCCGAAACTGTCACGTGTGAAAACGAAAGTTGACCCGTTAACTTTTTTTGTTTTGTTTATTTAGAAAATTAAATTTATTTTTGATTTGAACAAAAAAAACATTGTGATTAACCTGCTGTTCATTTTTTTATATTTTTGAATAAGAGAAAAGTTTCAATAGACTTATACTTTTAAAAGAAAAAAAAATACTTTTGTATTCTAATGAATAGGAATAAAATTTTATTTAGATTTTAAAAATTATAAAAAAAACATCGTTTTCAACTTGCTGTTCTGATTTTTTGCATCTTCAAATAACAAAATTTAATTATGATTTTAAACAAATAGGTTTCGTGTTAATACTTTGCTGTTAGTAATTGTTTTGGTGATGTTTTGAGTGTCTGTTTTGTTATTATACTCTTTATTACTGCTATTGCTGATAAGTTTTAAAACTAATTTCAAATTCCCCTGAAAATCACGATTAATTTTTTTTGGCTAATATTGTTTTTTTTTTTTTTTCAATCACAATCCCCGGATCGCAAATATAGAAGCACTGATGACTTCAGTTTCTTATAAGTATTGTATGTAATTCTTAAATGATTAAAAGTTTTCATTTCATTTTTTTATTGCCATCAGTAAGCAAAAGTATTTTTTTTTAAGCTCATGGCACCAACAGCTTCTTCTGGTTAATCAATAAAATCAATGCAACAAGTGTAGCATCGCCCAAGGAATTTACCTTGCCAACTGACAAAAGTGAGCACACGCCTACGCCTATGTGACAGGGTGACGGGTGGCGTGACGTGTCGCATTTCGGCGTTTCCGTTTCTCGATTCACGTCACTTCTCATGTGATTCCGACCTAATAGAATGATTAGAAATAGGTGGAGTGATCATCTGAAAGAGAAGCAAAGATAATACCAGGAATCCCAATAGAAATAGCTTGAAAATACACAAAGGCTTTTTTCTTAGGGGTCGAGTGAACAGTGAATATTGAATTGCAATGAAATACGAAAGATGGAGACTTACAGGAATTGTCTGAATATAGTAGAGGAGAGCAAAAGGTGAGGCGGATGTACATAACTTGTCACAACTCTTAAAATTGGAACAAAAACTTTACGAACCTGTCAAGATCTTTATATTTTGTTTATAGGTGTTGATTCGTTCTTTATTAGGGCGAATGAATTAATTACTAACTTTTTATTTCTGATTTAATTATATTTATTTTCTTACACCACGACTTTCTTAAATTCTTTTTAAAGGCTAAGACAAAAATTCAAACGCTCCAGTAAGTTATGTCTCCCCTCAAAAATAATTTCAATTAACTGGCCTTAACATAAAAATATATAAACCAATCCATAAATGAATGAAAATATACAAATATAGATATAAAATCTATATATATATATATATATATATATATATATATATATATATATATATATATATCTTCTGCAAGTATTTAACAAATTGAGGAAGGTGTAACTAACTGAGCATTTGCCGAAATGTGTTATCTCTGAAATCTAGGAATATAAAACACCGACGCTAAACTATCACATTGAAGATATGAGAACATCATTTGATTGTTCCATTAATTAAATGGCTGTTGACATGATTCATATATATGTATATATATAGCAGAAAGTCTAGCAAAATGTTTAACAATTATTCATTGTCAAAATATACAAAAGTTATTATTATTAATAGTATTATTTCGTGCAAAAATAGTCCCATATACCATGTGCCACTGCCTTTTTTCCCTACCATACAGGTTTTGCGTCATGGAAGCAATTTAAATATTACTTTACCACGTCCGGGGCCCTTTCCCATTTTTCGCTAATTTAATCAACATTCCATTTAGGACAATATTCTCCCCTCTAGCAGCGACTCCCTGGTCATTACAGTTTTCGAATTCCTTTTGTGTATGCGTTGTGTTTCTTCCTCCAGCAGAAAAACCTCTTCTCATAATTGCCTCCTGTTTCATTTCCGAAGGAGCCGCCGGTCAGTGGAGGAAAGGTAACAGGTTTACTTTTTATTCTATTTTTCCTTGGCTGTCCATCTGTCTGTCGCTATTTTGTTTGTCAGTGTATATTCCTCTATAATTTATTCATAAGTGATGAATTAATCAACATAGTCTGTAAATGCCAGTAATAATTAGATCATTTTAAAAATTCAAGAGTTGTACTTATTATAGTGAAAACCATAATAAAGAATGGCCCAAATAAAAGATTGTTTGATAAAAATGGCTCTTATTTCAACCGACTGTTTTCACTCCAGCATGGCTTGATTACATATTTACGATCTAAATTGTAACATACTTTACTTTCTGGCCATGTGTGAGCAGCATAACAACAAGTTAAACTTGAACTTGAAATATGCATGTGTTTAAGGCTGCCCTGCATAAGCTGATGGCAAATCTTGACGCTTAGAGAACATACATATTTAAAAAGTTTCAAATTCATATATACACATCGACCAAGGGGACATAAAAGATAAGGATGTACAATAACGTAACAGACGAGGAAACACCATGATATCACTGGAGGAAAATAGAGAAAAAGTGTATTGAATGTGGATCATTAAGAGAGCAGAATCAGATCAAATGAGATAAATTTAAAAAACAGTTCGAAGGTTATATAAAATTTTGGAACACATACACCCATATATATATATATATATATATATATATATATATATATATATATATATGTGTGTGTGTGTGTGTGTATATATATATATATATATATATATATATAATATATGTATATATATATATATATATATATATATATATATATACATATATATAAATACATATATATATATATATATATATATATATATATATATATATATATATATATATATATATGTGTGTGTGTGTGTGTGTGTGTGTGTTTCTATATAATGACCTTTCCATTTGATGTCACATATTCTGTTGTGTACCTGATAGTGCAGTGCACAAAGTAAGTAACTCCTGTTTAATCAGTACAGTAGTTTAAGTTTTTCTCTTAATTTGTTTTCAAATGTAAGGTGTGACTCCATTGTTTCTGGAATCAAGACATCTTTTATCTTTTCTAGTTAAATGACAGAATTACTTTGACTTAATATACCCTTCGACTAGTAATCATTTAGCTCAATATCATGAAATGATTCATGTGATTCTGATAAGGTGACTAGGTAAACTTAAGGCATTTGTGAAGTTATCCTTTGGGACCGTCAGAAAGGAAACAGAACATTCTATACGAACTTATTACTTCGTGAGTTAAAGTTCCAGGGCTTTAGGGAAGCCGTGTTACTCTACTCGCTCATGATGCAGTCATAGGTGTTGATGGGATGACCAAGAGATTCTAAAATCAGGAATTATTTAGCGCTAATATAATAATTTAAAAATCTTAATATGATATAAATGTAAGTGTAAAACTCGAAAACTCTTATCAAAGGGCCATCTAAGAAATGATTGGCATATACAGTATAGATATATATATATATATATATATATATATATATATATGTATATATATATATATATATATATATATATATATATATATATGTATATATATATATATATCAATATATAACATATATATACATATATATATATATATATATTTATATTTATATAAGTATAAAAACTCATTTACCCCGCTAATGATATCTTCGGTTATCATAATGGATACTTGTGCGAGGTTTATACTCGAAAATTACTGTTCAAAGTTCACATACATTCTCATAGGGAAGTTAGTCATAGAACTGAATATTGGCTTGAATAAAAAAAAAAAAAAAAGGAAGATTTTTTGACTAGCAGAGAACATACATTAAGTGCAAAACATCAAAAATCGCATAAAGATTTTGAAATTTCTGCACAAGCACCAAGCAATTCCTTTCTGTTTATATCAGTATCTCTTATCTAACCAAAGAGAACCTAAGTTCAATAAACAATCATCTTGTGTTTTATATATACATATATATATATATATATATATATATATATATATATATATACACGCACACACACACACATATATATATATATATATATATATATATACATATATAAATATATATATATAAATATATATATATATATATATATATATATATATATATATATATATATATATATATATGCATATACATACATTTTAATATACTGCCACAAAATGAGAGAACCATGAATATTGTATCATATGCATCTATGAGTGACTTGTTTCTTTCCAGGTATCGAGAGAGAGTTCAAGCGAGGTCGTCTAGCCAGCCTCCTGGGCGTGGAGGGAGGTCACAGCATTGCCAGCAGCATGGGGGTCGTCAGAGCTCTGTATGATCTTGGTGTCAGATACGTCACCCTTACTCACAAGTGTCACACGCCTTGGTGAGTCATGGAAATTACTTCGTGTCATGAAGCTGCAAAAATTTTGTGGCAGTACTTTCACGATGAAGATACTGTTAGGGTGAGGTATAGCCTTCATGAGAAGACGCTATTGAGAGGAAGTAATATCTGTGTAACTAATTATCTATATTCAAATTTAATAAAACCAATTCTTAAGTAACTCGTTAAGCATTTTACACATCTATTTTGGGCGTTAGATGAGCTTTACCAAGAGCTAAATTACCATAAAAGAGATACAACGTATCGATTATGTGTCTATTTTTCGTGTAGCTAAACCTGAAATGAAAGTCTAAATTATAAAAGTCCGCAATTTATAAATAAAGACTTACTGCACCTGGCCTTTTGGCAATGTCTCTACTTATATTTTTAGACCGTTATTGAGAGGGATATTGCTAGTTCTTTGACCTGAAATTACTATTTAGAAAAATAAAATTAAATATACGGTTTCTCTTTTCTTCCATATTGATCACTGTATTAACTGCAATATATAATCAGTGTTGCGATCAATATTCCTTCTGTACGTTCACACGCTTTATTTTTTCTTCAGCAATGAAAGAAAAAGAAAAAATATCATCACACTTTGGTGAGAAACGAAAATCTCTGTTTTGCACGCCCCTCAAACCGAAGAAGACGTAATGTTGATATAAACACATACACACACGCACACGTAGCTAGTTTCCCGGACCCGGGTTCATTTCCCTGGCCGAACAGAAGTTATTATATTTGAGTTGATTTCCCCTTGAGTCTCTGGTCCCGAGGTATAGAGCGAATTCAGATATTAAGAGGAATATTCCACGCTTCGAAGCTATAATCATCAGATGGCACAAGTGTAACTTGCAATATCGAACAAACTCAGAGAAAACGGAGAAATCTTGTTATTCCTCGCACGTTTGCAATGTATGTCACTCATCATTCCAGCCCACAATTAAAACGTGACCTATTTCCTCTTCTTCTTTAAGTCTTTCCACTATAGTTACTTCCATGTTTCGATTAAAGTCATCCGTCTGTTTGGCATTTTAGGTGGACATACATTCACGCCAAATAGCGGGTGGGTACGTTCTTCTGTCAATTAGTAATCGTCTATAGAACACTACCCTTATTTTGTCTTCCTGATATCGACACTGAATACACTTTTTTTTCGCATGTTTTTTTTTTTTCACTTTTTTCGCATCACTGTGTTTGTATTGTGATTTTGAATGATGAATTTTAATCCTCTAACCTCTAGCAAACAGGAGAAACACTTTTATCAGATGTCACCTGTAATAAGTATCAAAGTTTATCTGTAACAAATACATCATTTATTCATTTATATATATATATATATATATATATATATATATATATATATATATGTGTGTGTGTGTGTGTATATATATATAAATATATATATATATATATATATATATATATATATATATATATATATATTTATATAAATATATATATATAATATATATATATATATATATATATATATATATATATTATATATATATATATATATATATATATATGAGTGTATTTGAGCAGGTATGTATGCATGTATGTATGGTATCATGAACTACCTGGTTTATTTTCAGAACAATATATTTTGAACGGAGAGAGAACGTTGTATCAACACTTATCATAAAAAATAACACTACTCTTTTATCTTTAGAATCCTAAAAAGAAAAATAAGTGAATATCTGCCACACATATATGACAAAACTAGACATACCTCAACCAACACGATTACTAACGTGGGAATTTATTGTTACCATCAACTATTTACCCAAGTAACAGGGGTAGATGATATTCCTTAGCAATGGTAAGCATCAACTCCAGGAAAAGGCTGCTCCGAAATCCTAGTATTTAATTGTTCTGTAATCTTGGAAAAGTGTAATATCATTGGTAATAGAAATATAGCCTTCCAATGTTTTAAGTTGGAAATCTTTTGCTTAAAATTATTCCAAACACACTTTTATGCCAATTGCTCTTCTCCTTGCTCTAATAAAATGAAATGTTGGGCATATAATTATGTCGTGTAAGGGAAAGGCTAAGCATGGCTGTTGGTTCATAGAAGGTACCATTCATTATCTTAATTTTCTTTCCAAAACCATAATAACTGATCTTACGTCTGTATGCATTTGTATTGTCATTGTTATCATTTTCTCATATTTTTCTTATAGGTTATTCTTTAACGTTCTCTTTCTTCTGTTCTTAAAGGACCACTGTTACTACAGGGGCCCGGACGCTTGCAGTATTCTGATTTCAACTAAGATTACCGTCGACCTTGTGATGAAAAAATAATGAGACTTATGGTGGACTAGATATAATTATTAAACTACCAACAGTCACCTTAATGAGATCAAATAACGTTTTAGTCCGAAAGCAAAAGTAATGCAATGCATCCTCACAAAATAAAGTGGGCAAAATATAAAGCTGACAGGTACACGATAGATAACAAAGAAGAGATTTGCACAACTCTGAACTCAAATTTATGTACCATGGGAAATTTTATTAGTTTAAAATAGAAAAAATAATATTTTGTTTTTGTAATTATGCTTTTTCTTCCGATAGGGCTGAGTGCTCTGAAATGGGGGGCACGGCCGCTAACGCTCAGGGCCTCACGCCGTTTGGAAAGGTATGTTTGCTTATTCTCTCTCTCTCTCTCTCTCTCTCTCTCTCTCTCTCTCTCTCTCTCTCTCTCTCTCTCTCTCTCTCTCTCTCTCTCTCTGACTTTATTTGCTGAACTTAAGCGTTTTTAATAAAATCTTTTATAGTATATTTTCTTGTCTTTAGATTCGGTGACTTGAAAATACATGCATACATAAGTATATATGCGACACACACACAAACACACACACACAGAGATATATATATATATATATATATATATATATATATATATAACTATATATATACATATCAACACAAGTTATAAATTATTTCCCAAGGTAAATTTATTTATAGATTAATAAGGTATTTCTTGCTTTATTCATATTTTGATTGATCTTTTGGGCTCGAATTGGTCACAAATGTATAATAGTGTTGATCCTGTTGTCCCTTCGAATGAGAATCTACACAACATAATTGAAGGGCGTATTCCTTCCCGTGTGTTAAGATACCGAGTGAAGGACAAACCCTGGTTCAGTGATCATCGTAGACGTGCTTATTTGGAGATGTAAGAGGCCTAGCATTCTAGTAAATTCTTGTCTTGAGTTTCAATAAAATTCCTTTATATCAATAAAGGTAGCCTTATCCATATAAATACATAAGCAAAATTTTATATATATATATATATATATATATATATATATATATAAAACACATCTATATATAAATATATATATATATATATATATATATATATATATAACACATCTATATATAAATATATATATATATATATATATATATATATATATACATATATATATACATATATATATACATACGTATACATAGACAGGCATTCATATACACACATGCATAATATATACATAGACATATAAATACGTGTACACATACAGGTATACATATATAGACACATACATAGACTTACATATACATGTTTTTACCCATGATTAACATGTATGTATAGTTATGCATATATAACCTTATTACCATAAGCATACAATTACGTATATATTAGTACTTATATCTAACATAACAATATATAGTGCTAACGTACTTATGTATAATACATGAAATAATTGTACCCATCAGTGAATGGTAGCTTAGGTCTAAATATTAATTTCACAGTAACGTTAATTATTCACAATACATTCAGTTCTACATTAAGTGGTTAAAGTTTATATATATATATATATATATATATATATATATATATATATATATATATATATATATATATATAGTTTACAAATCTCTTTACATATAAAGGCGTCGAGTTTATACATTCCAAGTCCAATATTCAAGTTTTTTTCAAAGGTTTCTTTCATGGAACTGGACTCTATGATGTTTCTTTCTAATAAGTTATTCGAATGAACCAATTTCTTTGCACATGACCAATTAATAGTGTGATTTTTATCTCTAACGTGGGCAAAGAGTGCATTAGTATCTTGAGCATATCTGACACTTTTCTGGTGTTATGCAATTCTCTTTTCTAAGGCTTTATCAGTTTGACCAATATAGAATTTTTCACAAGAATTGCATGGAATACGATATACACATCCCATGGTAATGTCAGGAGAATTCTTTATTAAGGCTGTTTTTATTGTATTGTTACTCTTAAATGTTACATTTATATTCAAATTTTTTTCAACAGTTGGGAATTTCTTTAAAAGAATTACTATAAAGCAGTACAAGTAAATTTTGTGTATAGTAGTTCTTCCTGTTATCATTACCGAAAAAGGTCTTTTTTGCTGTTCTTAGTGCATCATCTAACACAATTTCAGGCTACTTCAATTTCTTACCTATTGCTCTAATCTCATTTATTTCATCATCAATATATTCAGGGCTGCAGACTCGGAATGCTCTTAAAAACATAGAAGTAAATACAGATTTCTTAACTTTGTTGCTTTGATTTTAGTAGTAATAGACATATGCTGAGATATTCGTTGGCTTTATATATACACTAAACTTAAGTCTATTGTTACACCTGTGTATACGACACTCCAAAAATTGTAGGGTACAATTATTCTCCAGCTCCATAGTGAAATTTATTGATGGTACCAAGCTATTCAATCTCAGAAAAAAATTATCTAAATTTTCATTTCCTGGCCATACACATATTATGTCGTCAATATAACGAAACCATTTTACATTATAAGGTATGATGTTATTGAAGATTCTACTTTCAAAAAGTTCCATATATAGATCACTCAGTACTGGGGATAAAGAGTTTCCCATAGCTATACCAAACGTTTGTGCATAAAATTTCCCATAGAGTTAAAATTCACAATCTTTTATACACAGTTTAATTACTTCTATTAAGGTATATTTGGAAAATGTTAAATTCAATTGCCTATTATCCAAGGTTTCAGACAAAAATTCCAACACGTCATCAATAGGTACTCTAGTGAATAGTGAGACTACATCAAAACTGAAAAGCCTACAGGTACCGTTAATATGTACATCATTCAATTTGTTAATCAAGTCAACATTATTTATTACATTATCATAGTGAATATAAAAAACTTTAACCACTTACTGTACATTGATTGATTGATTTGAAGTTCTCTGGCATCCTGACATCGGAGGTCATTGACGCCGATATCGTTTATCATAAATAAAGATAAAAAGAATATTCAATTAAAACCAGAGTAGTAAATATGTTATAAAAGTTATATAGCATTAAGAAGGCCTGCTTCTGATATAAATCTAAAAATTCCACTAGAAGTTGATATGATATAAAAGTTAAATAGCATTAAGAAGACCTGCTTCTGATATAAATTTAAAAATGCCACTGGCATTGTACGACACATCATATCGGAGGATCTTGGCAAGGATAAACCTGCCATCTTCACCTCGAGCCTCAAACAGATATCCATTTTTTTCAGTGCTATAAGTGGGGCATTCAGTCAACAAATGCCTCACTGTCAAGGGTATCAAACAATCGTCGCAATATGGTTGGTGGCAACCAGCCAGCAAAAACTCATGTGTAATCCAGGTGTGACCAATACGGAGATGACAAAGAGTAGTCTCCCATTTTCGGAGCATCCCATTATATCCCCAAGGGGATATACCAATCACAATTTCTCACATCTTATTTTCGCTTAAACTATCCCAATGCTGTTGCCAATGGTTATAAAAAGAATTCCTAATTGCTGGGAAAAAATCATTACAAAGAATGGGAGACCTTCTTGGTAGCAACTCGGCTGCAGCACTCTTTGCCAGTGAATCTGCCTCTTCATTTCCAGACACACCTCCGTGTGCCGGAACCCAGAAAAATTGAACTGTTATACATTTTAGGCCAATAATTAAAAGCCACTCTAAAATCTTTAAAACTAAAGGGTTACTAGAATTAAAACCTTCTAAAGCTTGAAGGACACTTCATGAATCCCTATAAATGGTAAAATTGCCCTCCTCTTTTAATGCTATTTTCTCAATAGCGGTTAGTATGCCATATAATTCACCAGTAAATATGGAAGATATTGGAGGAAGTGCCCCTCTACAGTTAAAAGAACTACTATATACTCCAAATCCAACGCCAGCATCGGATTTGGAGCCATCAGTATATATAAAAGTTGATTCCCTATGTTCTTCAACATGTTCCATAAAAACAGACCTAGCTTCTAATTCAGTCATGTTTTTTAACACCAATAAAATATTTACAGAAAGATATCTCTGGTAATTTCCACAGAGGGGTTGATGGTATTTTAAATGGAAGTACCTTACCTCTAATTTTATCAAGACTGTTTAATAATTGAAAGCCATAAGGTTGAGGAGATTGTGGGTGTGACTCAAAGTATGTTGAGTTCATTACAAGGCTTGCAGTCTGAAAAGCTAAAGAGTTGGGGAGTCTATAACCTAAACCCATACTGAATTAGTGAATCCATGCAGTAATGGTCTAGAGGTAATTCTCCAGCATCAACAAGGAGACTTGGGATAGGTGAGGTTCTAAACACTCCTGTGGAAAATATTATACCAGCATGATGTATTGAATCTAATATATTTAATTGTGTTGGGGTGGCTGAGGAGTATATTTCACACCCATAACTAATTTTGGAAAAAATTAAGGCCTTGTATAATTTTAAAATAGTTTTGCAGTCTGCCCCCCATGATATAGGGGACAATACTTTTAAAAGATTCAGAGCCTCAAGACATTTAGCTTTTAACGCCTTTAAGTGTGGAACCCATGTCAACCTACAATCAAAAATCAATCCTAAAATTTAGCTTCACCTACACATGGGATCCATTGACCTTTCATGTACATGTCCGGGTCTGAATGTACTCCCTGGACACGACAGAAATGTACAATAGTAGTTTTGCTTGTTGAAAACTTAAACCCATTCATATCAGCCCACTGAATAATTTTGTCCAATGCAAGTTGTAGTTTCTTTTCAACCATTGCCATTCTAGCTCCACCAAATGATATGGAGAGATCATCCACAAATAGTGTTCGGAGAACGTCCCGGGGAATGACTGAGGATATCCCATTAATTGCTAGTGCAAACAGGGTTACACTCAGCACACTCCCCTGAGGAACTCCCTCTTCCTGACATTTACTCTCTGATAGAGTTTCCCCCAATCTCACTTGAAAAACTCCATGTGAAACAAATGATTGGATAAACAGAGGTAGCTCTCCTTTCAATCACATTTCATGAATGGTTTTAAGTATACCATATCTCCATGTATTATCATATGCCTTTTCAAGGTAAACAAAGACTGTCATATGGGACTGTTTGGAAGCAAAGGCTTCACAAATAGAAGACTCAAGTCGTATCAACACATAAGTCGTTGAGTGCAGTTTTCTGAATCCACATTGAATGAGTGATAAAATACCCTTCTTTTCAAGGTACCACATCAGCCTTGCATTGACCATCTTCTCCCTGATTTTATATAAACAAGATGCCAATGCAATAGGTCGATAGTTTGCTGCTAAAAACTTGTCCTTACCGGGTTTTAAACATGCTAAAATAATGGTTAGTTCCCAAACACTTGGGTAACTATGATCATGTCATATTCTATTAATAATGCTTAAAATAAATAACTTTGTATTAAAATGTACATGTTTAATCATTGCATATGGAATTCCATCGGGTCCAGGGGCTGCATCGTTGTAATGAGCAAGTGTGGAATCAAATTCTCTTTCAGTTAAAGGAGAATTATACGACTCTTCCCTTCTTGTTGCAAAATTTTAAATTTTCATTTCTTCAATACTCCTATACTGGTAACCAGGAGCTCATTCACACTTCCTGGATACATTTGAAAAAATGATTAGCCAGGCCATTGTTAACATCATTTGCTTCAGTTACATACTGACCATTCACCTTCAACACTGGTGGTGGGTTGGGGATGAATTTGCCACTTACTTTTTTTTTTTACTTTCCTCCACACAGAAGATGATGGTTTTCTACTGTTAAAGGAGGAAACAAAAGACACCCATAACTGGCGCCTTGCTTCTTTCATGGCACGACAGAACTGTGCTCTACATTTCTTGTATATAATTAAATTCTCATCAGTTTGGTGTGTACGCAATCTTGTTAGAGATCTTCTTGTGGCTCTGTGCAGGCCAGTTAGTTCTGATGACCACCAGGGGACTGGTCGTCGTCTGAATATCCCTTTTTTGGGGGGGAATGGAATTGACTCCTGCTGTGTGAAGAGTTCCATTAAGTAAGTCTATGGCATCATCAACACTTTCAAACTGTTCTGCATTTCCTTCAATTTCACTTAGCTCCCGAAATCTATCCCAGTCCGCCTTATCAAGATTCCATCGAGGCGATCTCTGAAAAGGTGAACCATTGTTGGTGTTTATAATGATTGGTCCATGATCACTAGTATGCCAATCATCTAATGTCCTCCAATCGAAATTGAGAAGGCAATTAGAGCTTACGATTGATAGGTTAATACATGACAAGGTACCTGTTTGGACATGAAAGTGTGTGGGTTCTCCTGTATTAAGGAGTCCTACATCTTCATTTTCCACAATTGATGATATGATATTTCCCCTCGTGTTTGCTAAAACATCACCCCACAAAGGATGTCTACCATTCAAATCTCCAAGTAAAAGAAAAAGTTGAGGGAATTGTTGAATCACCTCTACTAAGTTATCATACAAAATGTTACCATTTGGAGGCAAGTACAGAGAACAAATTGTATATTTTCTCCCAATATCAATCTGTACAACCACTGCCTGCAGAGGTGTATGAATAGACAGAGATATTTGGGGAACATCTCGACGAACGTATATGAGACTTCCGCCATGGCTCCCCACTTGGTAATCATATGGTGTATTATGATCAAGTTTGCTCTCCTGCAGACAAATAATTATGGGGGAATGCTCATGAATAAGGAGCTTAAGTTCTTCACATTTGGCCCTTAAACCCTGTCACTTCCATTGCAAAATGGATGAAAAACTATGGTTTACAATTTGGTAGACCCCTTGGATGGAGTCTTCCCATTAGCAGATTTTGATCTAACACTATTTCTAGGTGTTTTTTTTAAAAAGGGTCTTGATAGATTGGGTTTAGCATTTGTGATTTTCTTTTTATCTTATTGATCTGATTGTTGAGGAGGATGGTGGACCTCCACTTGAATTTCAGATTTATTTAAATTGATTTTCAGTTGATCAGAAACATCAACAGACAAAGCTTCATATTTATTTGACATCGTAATTTTGATATTTCTTATGGAAGGGGGCGAGAGAGATGGAGGTCTCTCTCTTTTCTGATTAATAGGTGGTGAGCCACCAGGTTTTTGCACCTTCCCCAATACAGGTGCACCTGGTAATTTAGTGTCAGGTGGAATCTGCATCAAATCGGGCAAAGACATGGCCTGAGAGAGGTTAGTACTATTGTTGGTAATGGGGGATGAAGGCTGTACAGAAATGGGCGATGACTCAGTTTTAATACACTGAGGCCAAGCCTTAGAAGGCAATATGATTACCTTGTCATGCAGTACTTTATTATCAGAAGTTATACTTCTTTTCTTAGAATTACTGGCAGTGCTAGGTGGGTTTGATGTCTCCTGAGGTAAATTTCCCTTTGATTTTAAGGCCATTGCATAGCTAGTTTATTTATTCAACAGTCTTTTTGCATGTCCCACACTTGTGTTCTAAACTTGATTTGTTTAGGGCAGCTTCCTCCAACTTATACAGTTCGCATCTCCTATCAGTTGATTTATGATTCAAATTGCAGTTTGAACACCTGGCCTCAAGTGTACATTCTCCATGAAAAGGTTTGGAGCAAATACCACACATTTTTTCAATTTTGCAAACTTTGGATCGGTATCCGAATTTAAAACAATTAAAGCATTGTAGGGGCTTTTGTTTGAAAGGCCGAACTTTAATCCTTTCATTTTCAGTAACAATATGGAAAGGTACATTAGCATTCTGGAAAGCAAGTATAATCATTGATGTTCCAGGAACCTTATGCACTTTCCATACATTTAATGGACACATGGAAAGTATCTCCTCCTCTGTAAATTCGTACAGGTCTTCATTAAAGATCACTCCCTTCCATAACTAAAATTTAAATGAGGTTTCATTTCTAATGTAATTTCATCACTGCCAGTCTGTAAGTTAGATAGTATTGCAGACTGAGTCGTTGATTTGGTATGGATGAGATAACTATTTTTCCCAAAATGAGATATATCTCCACGTGCAATGGTTCCTACTTTTTTTCTGAATCAACTTACATATTTCAAAATAATTCCTTATTATACCTTTAGACTCAGCTACAAGCCACATTGGTGGTTTGGGTTTTTTTCTGTGAAGGCATGGGTACATTTGTGTCTCTTTCAAACCAATCAGCAGGTTTGTACACATTCAATTCCTTTGGGACCTTATCACAAAGAGCTCCCATGATGTTCAATTTGTTAATTTTTATACTACTAATATTAATAATGGCATTAAACGCTTCATTATGACTATCAAAAGATATCCAAGAGTCCCATTCTTCATCTCCGAGTCTCATCCTTATTTCCTTTATCAATCCATAGCACTGAAATGCTCTATACATATCATCATAGTTTGTCCCTAATGGAATTTGGGAAACATGAAGGATTCGCAGTTTTCTTGTCATACCAAAATTGCTAGATTTTTTAACATCAGTAGAGTGGTCCTTTTTAGTTCAAAGGTCGTCAACAGAATTTTCCCTAATTACAGTAGTAGAGGTCGGCAACAGTGCCGGGGAAGAGTCAGCGTATCCAGGGGATGGGGGATCGTTATTTGTGAAATCCATAAAACAGGGGTCGAGAAAGGGGTTGATTAGGTAAGGCTTACCTGCTTCAGAATATCGAGGCATCATACGTCAGATAGGAA